>NW_012156405.1:442344-527790 GCF_000151545.1 Saprolegnia parasitica CBS 223.65
GGCGGCGTATCCGACGTGCGTAGGGTGGTGCGGGCGAGCGCCGCGAGCAGCGCGTCTTGGCTCTCCTGGGTCATCGGCGGCGGAGCTCCAGCCGGCGTCGGCGCAATGGCCATCGAGATCTGGACCGTGTCGGGGCTGAGGCTCGGGCTAGCCATGGTGGCGGGACGAAGAAAAGGCCCACGGGAAGTTGTGAGCGGTGACTGACGGGACGCCGCGTGATGCCATTGGTTGAAATCCGGCACCGTATAAATAGGCCCGACGGCCAACGCATACAAACACCAAGAGCGTGGAATTACATACGAATGTTCGAGCCAACCGGATTCGCGCAAAGGTCGAAAAAGAAATCCATTTCAACCAATCCGGGGTGGACGTGGCGACGTGGTGAGCTCTGTCCTCGTACCACGTGCGAATTTGTGTACACAAAAGAGAGTCTAGCCTCTAGGGGTAGAAAGCAAACTCGAATCCCGAGCTCGAGGCAACGTCGTCTCTGTCGCAGCGTGTCGACGCATAGAGACGCCACGTGTCTTGCCGTTGCTATCAGGTTGGAAACGCTACGCTGTCGTCGCAGAGCACTGGCTTTTACAGCAAGACCACCGAGAGCCATCGCATGCAAGTCGCTTGCGCAGCGATGGAACAGCGGCGGCCACGCAGGCAGACATCGCTGGCGTCGCCCTAGTCTTGAGCGGACCCACACGGCAAACATCAAGCAGCGCACGCAACCTTGCTACCTATCTTTCGCCTCGGCAGCCTACGTGTACCCGGTAGCGCGACGTTGTGTCCACCTGCAAGGCCATCGATATATTGTCCTTGCTTGCAGCCGCTTCAGCCAAAGCATGTTCCCGTCAATGCGCAGCTCGGACGCACTCGCCTCGGGTCCCAACGCGCGTCGGCCCCGTCTTACGTCGTACGTGGCAGTTCTCATTGATACATCCAAGTCCGTCGTGGTCATGCCTCATGCGCACGCGGTAGCACAGAAAACATTATCGCATGTCGTCCTTGGATCCTACCCCCCGCACCAAGGGCGTTTCATCATGACGTGGCACGCGCTCCGACCATCCGGATACGCTTGTGAAAAATAGTACGTGAGAAACCAGTGGGAAAGATGAGAAACGTGGCATCGCCACAAGCCACCGTGTGGTATCACGCGTGTGGGTTCAATACCCGCAGGTCCACCCCACCTGCGCAATGTACATGGTAGCTATTGAAAGACGAGATGTTGATTGACCATTATGACACGCACCCAACAAGACAGCATCGACGAGCCAGAGATTGACAGGTCTCGGACTTGCGCAACCGAGCCCCTCGACGATTGGAGAGCACGTTGACCGTGATCGCGTCTGCAAAGTGCATTGGGCGCAGACCGCTGAGGGTCTCGAGGCGTCGCCGTAGCGCACGTTCACAAACGCTTGGCTCGTCGTCTGGAGAAAGCTTTTGACGCGCCGACAGACAGCGCAGTCATCGCCCAGCGCTGGCCAGACGCGCAGGACGAGGGTCGTCGCCGCCATCGCCTTCGCATACGGTGCCAGCAGCCGCTGCAGCGAACACGCGACCACCGTGTCCAGCGCTTAAGCGCCCGATTCAAGCAGAGCACGCGAGCGCAGAAGTGGCGTGGCAACGAGGCAGATGCGCGAAGCTGTGCTCGTGCTGCGCGGTGTGTACGTGGCAAGGTCGATGGCCTCGCGAAGCGCAAAGCCCGACTTCAACATCGACCGGCCACAGACTCGTCGGGTGCTAGACGTAGTCGAAGATACAGTCTGGCTTTAGCGGCGTTTTCGCATCCTCGTCATTCTCGACTCCGTCGGCGGCGGTGTTGCCGTGCCGCACAGCTCGTCGGCCGTGTACATGAGATCGTAGTCGTTAGGCCAGGTCGCCGACGAGAATATGAGGCGTCCATCTCGTCTATCGCTTTCTTTGTCGTCGTTGCTGGTGCGGCCACGCGGACAATCGCGATGGCCAAGCGGTCGCCCTCGATAAGGCACGCGAGCACGCTTTGGCTTGCCGCCGAGAGCGCGGTAAGGTCGTCGCGCGTCAAGGCACCGGTACATGGTGTCACAACCGTCTTGGCCCGCAGCAAGTCGATCGGTAGTCGCGTCTTATCTTCTTCGAGCAGCCATGACGGCGCGGTGGCTTGCTGCAGCCGGAAGCTCGCAAATTTCATGCACGTGGTATTCCGGATACCAAGAGCGCCATCCGGATACTACAAGACCTCACCGCCTTGCGACTTCAACGCAAGACGACTGCAACAAGGTCCTTAGCTTGCTAAAAGCGCGTTGCTTGGCGCTGGACCCGTGTCATGCCAAGCTAGTATCGGCTAGCTCTCTCGGCGAGTTAGCTCGTTCTTGCGCCACCAAAAGACACGCTCCAATAGATGCCACTGACAAGGCGATGCTGGAAGAAAGACATTCAACATTCAAGCGCTGGAGCGCTGCTGCTACCATCCACAGCCGAAGGAAAAGCCGAGGTCAACCACCGTCTCGCCTGCTGGCTTGCACGCAGACTCTCCTTGCAGTTCAAACCAGACCGAGGGCTAGGGCAGGCTAGGGCTCGGGTTCCGAGGCGGGTTCGTCCATGGCCAGCGTCGCGCGGATCTGGGCCTTGGCACGCAGCATATCTTCTTCGTCTCGCACCTCTTGTCCATCTTGCTTGAAGAGGATCGTCGTGCGATCGCTTGGGCGGTAGACGACCGTCACAGCTCCAAAAAGTGGTTCAACGCGGTGCAGCACGGGCTGCAAGTGCAGACACATGACCTTCTTGGCAATGTAAAGAAAGCCACGCGCCCCATCGGCAAGGAACGCCGACACCTTGCGGCATTGCGAACAGTGGCATGGCAGCGCCAGCCGCAGCGGCGGCCACTTGTGCGTGGTCGGTGTCGCCGCACGCAGCACGGTTTCCCACGCGACCTCGAGCGCCGGCCGCAGTCGCAGTCGCGCAGACGCTGGCATCGTAGCAGCCACCATCGCGTGCCACGGCGCCACCAACTCCATCGCAAAGGCGCGCTTCTCCGCGTCCGACGCTGTCGATGCCGGAAACAACGACCGCTCCTTCCCATGGTCGAGACGGTAGAGAAGGCAGCGGTGGCGGGCAGCAAAGGGCAGAGGGCACGCACGTTGCATGTCGTCGTCATCGCGCAAAGTGGATGATGACAACCGAGCGTCGACAAGCCCGTCGATGGCCGACGAGACCGCCAACGGCACCTCGGTGCGCGACACGTACGACTGAAGCGCCGCCATGCCAACGTCAATGGACGAGCGGTGCAGCACGTGCGAAATCGCCTTCTTGAGCAGCTTGGGCGAGGCGCCAAAGGCCTGGAGCACGGCCAGCGAGGCGCCATACCCGTCGTAGTTGACGCACGTCGCCGTCCACAGACTGCTCTGGACATGCGTTGCGAACGGCGCCAGGTGTTTCTGCGGTACGTCGGTGCGCACGCGCCAGACCGCCTGAGCGACCACGTCGAGCGTCCACAGTCGTCGCCGGAGGTGCTTGGACTTGAGAAGCGTGAGGAGGTTTGTGCATGCATCGATGCCAAATACGTCATGGCGCCACGCGTCTAGGCGCAGCAGATGCGCGACGAGGTGCGTCGCAGCCTCGACGTCGAGCTCTGCCACGTCAACCACGCGCGAAAGCGTGCTGAGAATGGCGCTGAAGCAATCGCGGACGACCGCCTGGAGATCGACGTCACCCACGGCGAGATTCACCAGCGAAACGAGAAGCGCAGACGCCAAATGGAGCGACGGAAGGGTATGGCATCGCGCGGTCACGAGCCGCAGCAGCGCAGGGTGCACCGTCGCAGAGCCGACGTGCTCGAGTACGAGGCGCAGCCAGGCCGTCGTACTGTCCAAATTGAGCGCATGAAGGACGAGCCCGTCTTGGAGAAAGGTCAAGAGCAGGTTGACGTCGCCGAGGGCGAGGAGCGTGTTGCCAAAAGCAACTTGGTCGGGCACGTCGTAGCCGCCGTGGAGAGCGATGACGTCGTCCAGGGCATCCCCAAACATGCCTTCGATTGCGGTCGCCAGCGCGGCGATCGATCGGGGGCCCATGAGATCGCGACGCAACGTCGAGCGCATCGCCGCTTCAAGCACCTGAAGCGATCGGCGAAACCCGACGAGGCGCGCCCGGTGGATGCGCGGCCAAAAGGCGATGCAGATGGCCGTCGGTGTGCTCGTCGGATGCACCGTGTACGTGCGTAGGTCCATGGCCTTGCCGAGCGGCTTGTCGAGAAGCGCCGACGTGACGGCCGTCGGCACATGGCAGCTCGCAAACGCAGCGACGGCAACGATGCGGTTGATCTGCGTACTTGCCTCGTAGACGCCGTCACAGAGCACCTCGATCGCAGCGTCGTGGGTTGAAGTCGATGGCTCGCCATGCAACTCGGCGTGGTCGTACAAGTAGTCGAGGTCGCAGGACCGATGGTCGAGGCCCACCTCGAGCGGACTCTCGTAGGCGCCGTGCGCCACATGCGTTGGCGACGCCACGCGGACCAGCGCCACATCCAAGCAGCCGCATGCGAGCAGCGCGTCAACGACCGCCTTGTCTGCGGCAGACAGCGCGTCAAAGGCAAGCGCATCGGCCATCGGCGCCGTCGTTGGAACGTGGAACATGGTGTGTCGTTGGCGGTGGGCGGAGGCGGCCGCCACCATCTCGGCACGGGACAGCACCTCGGGCTGCATGCTCGACTGCAAGATCGCAAATGACACTGCAACGGGCCCACAGGATCCGGATACAGCGCACCGTTCGGATACGGTTGGGAGATACTTTTGACCAATCACGTGCAAGAATTATGGTCCAACTGACGCGTCTTGGCCAAAACCAACTCCGAGGCTATTACATAGTATCGGACGCCAACGGCGTGCGAGCGTCGCTGCCGCAGCCACCGATGACCACGGACGCTATTTCACTGTCCCAACATACAATCCTTGGTTTCTTGTCGGCGACCGACCGCGCTGATACATTGATACAAACCGAGAGGGTCAAGCGTGAGCGCTTTTAAGGGTACATATAGCACGCAAAATGCCATTAATGAGGTACCCTTGGTCCTTTTTAGCGGCTCGCGTGTCTTCGCGATTCAACTGCAAAACGAAGTCGTCCACACGGTAGGCTCGGTAGGCTAGAGCCCGCCGCTGTTTCGACCCTAAACCTTGAGCTACACTACTACTATTAATAGTAGGGTACACGAATATCAACTCAATTATAAAGCAACAAACAAAGGTAGCCAGCCACCCTCCACTTCTCTCTGCCTCAAGGCACGAGCGCTGCTGTGTTGGCGCTGTTGTCGACGGCAGCACGCTCTTGATCGAAGTTCGAAGATAAAGATGCGGGGCTCGGATTGGACAGTGAAATGCTTCAACTTCGAGTGGTTGACGCATCAACGCGCGCCCGCCATTTTTCCAATCATGATGGCGCTCCTCGGTCGCCGGTCGCCCGCGCTCGTCGCCCACGCGCGCCACTTGGTCTCGGCGCCATCGCGCATGGACCACGTGTCGCTAGCGAATGGCCACGCTGTCCACTTTCACCGGTCGACGCCAAGCGACGTCGTACCTGCCTCGACGCCGACGCTCGTGTTCTTCCATGGCCTCGGTGCCTCGCATCAAACGTTCAAGTACATTGGCGCCACCCTCGGACAGCATTACCCGATCATCGCCTTTGACATGCCAGGCACGGGGCAGTCGGCGGCGGCGGCCGCCGGTAGCAAAACGCATGCCAGTCGATCGCCTCACTCTCTTGCAAACTAGGACCCGACTACAATGCGCACTCGGTCGATGCAGCGCTGGACGAAGCCATTGCGCAAATTTGTGGGCCCACGGCGCCGCGTGTCTACGTCGGCCACTCGCTCGGCGGGCACGCGGCGCTTCGCATCACGGCGAGCCACTTGAGAAAGTACGAGCCGGGCGTCGTGCGTGGCCTCGGTCTCCTTGCGACGGCGGCGCTCCAGCCGTACCACGTCATGCAGCCGTTCGTGTCCTTGCCGCCGTGGGTCTCGAGCTGGGTGCCCACTCCGGTGGTTGCCAAGGTCTTTCACGCGATTGGCTTTTCGCGCCAGCATCAAGACAGCGACTACAAGCACGGGCTCATGCGGCTCGTGACGACCGACTGGGACGTTTTGCGCGACGCCGCGTCGACCATTGCCGCCCATAAGCTGCCGTGTCTTGGAATTGCTGCGAAAGACGATCAGTTCTTACTGTTTCCGCGCTGGGACGCGCTCTGTGCGGCTATCGGGTCGCCTCAAAACGTCCGCGTGCGCTCGTATCCGTCGGGCGCGCACAACATTCCAAAGAGCCGCGCCGTCGACGTCGCAAGCGATCTACAGCAGTGGCTGGCAACGCTCGCCCTTAACGGTGCTTCTCGACCGGTCGAAACACAAACTAGAATCGGATGTTCGCAGTGCGCGTGTGACTATATCGCAAATGGTCATCGTCGTTGTGACCAAGACATCGTCCATACCCAAGCCCGTGCAATGCAATTGTATTGGTCGTGGAAGATGAAGGCTGCGGCTCCTCACAAGCGTAGTACAAGTGATGATGGCGCGAGCACGCCAGGAGAGACAGCGACGACACGCGACGAATGATCCCTAGTGTTTAATGTCTACTGTGCGCATACTGGCTCTAGAGCATCGGGTGAAAAACCTGCGTCTCTAGAGGCGCAAAGCTAGCATAGCGAGCTCGCTCGGCGTCCAGGACTTGGTTGGCCGTGCAGTACGCGTCGCACTCGTACCAAGCTTGTCCATTGCCCTCTATGATCCTGCAGAACACTGACCGAAGGCGCGCGCAGTGAGTACACGCGTGCATTGTTTCCTTCTCTAGAGGTGTCATGCTGCTACAGCGACGTGCGCTCGACCATGCGCAGCACGGTCTTGAAGGTCGGCGTCGCTTGGTTCCGCTCGATGCCGGCGCTCATGACCTGGGCGTCCTTGACGTCGATCTCCCATGTATCAAGGTAGCTCTTGTACTCTTGCATAGAGCCAACGACTTGAAAGTCGCTCTTCATGCTCTTTGCCAACGTGGGCATCTTGGGCTGCGCTGCCTTGGGCTGGCCGGCGTCCGCTTCGCGCGCCCGCTTCTTACGCTGCCGCTCCAGCTTCTCGAGCTCGGTCGCGTAGATGTGCATGCTCTGGAAAAGGACGCTGTCGAGGATGCGCTCGATCGCAATCTTCTCGGGCTCGTGGCCCTCGGGGAGCAGCTCGCGGAGCGCGTCCTCCATCGCCAAGCCCAGCGCCGTCTCCATCTCCGCCAGAGATCCGCCTGTCTAGTGCGAAGATCGAAGCGCCGCTGCACCAATCCCAATGCGACGTGAACCACCAGCCAATCATAGGCGGCGTATGATACTTCGATATTTGTGGGCAATGGCCGACGAGGACCTGTACGGCGACCTCGACACGTCCGTGACGGGCCTCAGCAGCGTGCACCTCAAGACACAGCTGCACGAGATCACGGCCAAGTACGAAGCGCTGCTCAAGGAGGCCGGCAACCTCCAGCATGTCAACGCGCAGCTCGGCGAGCGCAACCAGGTGCTCGAGCGCAACATATCTCTACTCTTTGCTACCGCGCAGACCGAGATTGGCCGCAAGGACAAGGCGATCCAGGCACTTCGCGACGAATTGCAGCACGCACAAGAGAAGGCGATGCGCCAAGCAGATCGCAGCCGTCCGTCCAACTACGATGCGCGGGCCCGCGACCACCGGCCACCAAGTGCGAGCAGCCGACCGTGCGCACGTGACTCCCGCGACTACCACCGCTAGCCGCTACAGGTTGATATACATGTGCATCTCTGTCGTTTGGGTCTCTTGTTCGTATACCGGTATGGGGTGGATGCACATTCTGTGCGTCTTGGCCGGCGATCGGTGCGCTGCCAGTGCAAGCGGAGGTGAGAGAGCTCACTGTACGAGCACTGCTTCATACTGCTTGGATACACTTCGCTTGCTCGTGCTGAGGGTGACTTGAATCTCAGTTGTCGCCGCTGGAATCTTGACAGACCTGCTTGGGTAGGGTTGACCGACGCGTGCTGCACCAAACAACGTGTGCCTGCGATGGCCGGTGTCGCCGACTCTGGATTGAGTTTCTACCGCACGTGTAATGGTGTAAAGGATGTCGGGAAAAGCAAGCCCACTAACGAGGCAAGTCCTTCCCTTACAGACCAAACGTACATCTTCTCGACCATGCTATCATTCACCACCAGCGCGCACGTCAGCACCGACACACTCGCCGACCGAATGCCGCAGTCTTCGGCGTCGGCCAAGCCCATGCGTGCATTCACGTATGGTCCCTTGTTTGGTCTCGACGCGGCGCAGGCATCTCGCAGCGTCCGATCGAATGGCTCACCAAAGTTGGACAACACAACGTCCTCGTTTGCGTGGCTCGGCACATCGCCACTTTCAGAGGCACCACTGCTGCATGATCGCAACGACGACGCGCCCCGACGTCGCAGCTGTCTCAAGCAGCGAGCGGCCACGACGAGTCGATGGACGTGGCCGCGGAAGGCGCAAAAGGCGGTGACGTTTGGAGTGGCAACGACTTTTTTCTTTACGCGGGCACTCGCTGGCTGCAGCGTGCCGTCGCAGCCGGACGGCGCAGTGCTGGGCATGGCGTGGACCCACCACGCACTGCACGTTGGACCTGTGGATGGCCATGAGCGCAAGCCACTGGCGCCGCTCAGCCTCTCGACGCGGTTCCGCTTATTGCTCGCGCTCGACATTTCGACTGACGAGCTCGCGACCGAGTGGGCGACAACCGACTGCGTTCGCGACGCTCGGGTGGCATCGGCCGCCGATTTCACAGTCGACGCCTGCGACGACATTGTCATGCAGCTCCGGCGTCGCTGGGGCATGCGACGCTACGTGTTGCATGCGGCAAACAGGACGCCTGTGACGTGGAGAACACGCCTCCGCAGGGCCTTTCGGTGGTCCCACGACCTGTAGTCGTCGTCGTCCCATGCCAACGGCTCCTCATGAAGTGTAGCGTTTCGGCTCACTCCCTGGAGCACCTAGTCCCACGACCTGTGGACGTCGTCGACGGGATGTAAAAGCCAAATAGACTCGTGGTTTCAGTAGTGGAAGAACGGGCTAGGAGAAGGTTGCTGCATGCCAATGGTCCATTTTGGAGTGTAGCAACCCTCGAAACCATGTATTGTGGAAAGCATCGACAGTCCAGTTTAGATCTGTGACCGTTTCAGAGCCACCACAGCGCGCCACGTCATACCCGCAGATTCGCAGGATTCGCCTAGCCTTGCAGTGTAGTATGTCGCATCATTTGGAGCGATAGATAGAAATGAGGCACGTTGCGTCGAGGGCTCTGATGCCGACGTCATCACGCCGCGTTGGATCACGGGGTTGCCCGAGACGTCGGCAGGAGCCCCGAGGAAGACCGGTGCAATGCGTGAAAAACACATTTGTGTGCACAGCGGACGCGCGTGAAAAGTGTGTGTATTGTGTATTATGGTGCCCACTCATCTCAGTCGTCCTCGCGCCTTCTCCACTTTAAACGCGACCCGAGAATCCTAGGCGTCTACGTTTCTATACACCCGCCTCTCGCCCGAAGCGCCGTTGGAGTCGGCGCCATGTCGCTTGTCCGTTCCTCTCTGACACAGGCAGTAATTCTGGCGCCAGAACTGACTCTGTCAGATCAATGCACTATTGCCTCGCCCCGTCGTCGCCACCTCGTGGCTTCCATCTGCGAGACTACAGCCAAGTATTTTGGCTATGCGGATTGTGCATGGGATTGCCGTTGGCGCCGACGTTGGAGGCGAGTGTCTGACGCCGTGAATCCAGCAACGTGTGTGCAACGTGTGAAAAGCAAACGGATGTGAAAAACAACGTGGCTTTTTCACCTCGTGACGTGGCCTTGCCACGCATCGCGCCATGTGATTGGCGCATCTTAATGGAATATGCTGATTTTGGCCAATGGCCTTGCGCATCACCAATCCCGTCAACACGCTACTGCATGATTACATGAGATCCGATTAAAACGACGTTCGTTTTCGTTTATTAATTTGAGGTATTCTATTGGCGGTGGTGGAATCTTTATTTCGAAAATGGCGTCTCGTACTTGATGTTTGTATGTACCTTCAAATCTAATTATAAAAAGACACCCCGGCACCGTGTAAAACGATCCGGATATCGCTCTATTTTTTTCGAAAATCGGTGGCCACAAACAAAATAAATCGTCGGTAATTCGGCGATTTGGAAAGAAATGGCCACGACGGAGCTGCCGGCGACGCCGACGACGACGACGACGGAGCCCGAGAAGGACGCGGTCCTGCCGGCCTTCCTCAGCAAGACCTTTGAGATCTTCTCACGCTCCGACTTTAGCCACATCTGCGGCTGGAATTCCGCGGGCGACACGATCATCATCCACGACCCGGACGTGTTTGTCAAGCAGGTGCTGCCCCGCTTCTTTAAGCACCGCAACCTGCCCTCGTTCGTGCGCCAGCTCAACATGTATGGCTTCCATAAGAGCGTGCTCGACTCGAACAAGCGCGAGTTCCGCCACAAGATGTTTCTGCGCGACAAGCCGCAGCTGCTGCACCAGATCAAGCGCAAGGTCAACACGTCGACCGCGCCGACCGCCGCCGCTGTCGTCGACGCCAAGGCGCGCAACGAGTGGAGCGAAGAGATCCTCAGCGAGATGAAGTCGCTCAAGTCGAAGAGCGACCTCATGGAGAAGCGGCTCCGCGACGTCGAGATTGACAATGCGATCGTCCGTAGCGACAACATCAAGCTCTGGAAGCAGCTCGAGACCGCGAAGGAAAAGCAGATGATCATGCAAGAGAAGATGAAGAAGATCTTCTGGGTCCTCTTCCAGATCTACCGTGGCAAAGGCGGCCAAATGGCCAAGCTCGCAACCGACCAGAACGGCGCGATCCTCACCGACGAGTGCGTCCTTTCTTTCTCTCTCTCTCGCGGGAAACTCATGGCTCTCTGCCTAGTTTGGTGGCCAACGCCAGTCGTGCGGCGCCCAAAGAGTTCCTCGACGTGCTCCGGTACCTCGCGATGGACGATGCGCCGTTGCTGCAGGATGCCAGCGCCGCCACCGACAAGCTCCAACTGCCGAAACCAATCGGAAAAAACGCAAGTTTGTCGAAGTGCCGCCGCTTCCTGCGATTGCGGCCGCGACGCCGGTCCTCTCGGACAAGCTCTTTGACATCCCGTCGACGACAGGCCGGGAAGCAACCGCCAACCTGCTCCTGGGCCCGTCCGAGCCCAAGCGCTTGGCGATCGATCGCGGCGTGAAGGCACCCAAGGTGGCCAAGACGACGAACGCTCTTAGCCTCTTCTCGCCGCCGACGGCCTTTCCCAACCTGGAAAAGTCGCACAGCTTCGACATGCGCCTCCCGGACGGCGCTGAGATGAACCCCGACATGCTGCTGGGCCACGGCGACGACCTCATGTTTCACGGCGACATCAACTTTAACGACGCCGATGCCGAGGTACGAGACTCTATACGTACCTGCATATCGCGCACGTGTCCTCATGTTGGACGCATGGCCCAGTCCATGTACCACTACCTGAAGCATGTGCCGATGGCTTCTGTGATCTTCTTGTGTGTGTGTATGTGGCCGAGGCTCATGTGATGCATGCGTGTAGGGCGTGTTCAACCGACTCGATGACATTGAGAAGAACTTGCTCCACGAATACGACGCCACGTCGCTCGACTCGCTTCTCGAGGTAGTACCTCCCTCCTCCTTTCGAAATGGAGGCGCATCCTGGGATTAGGAGTTTTCCTCGGCCGATGCGCCGAAAGACCCCAGCGCCAGCTCGGACCTCGAGCTCTTGCCGTGATGGTATAGGCTGCTGTCGTGCCCATTTTTATTTCCTATCCTAATTATATCAAAAACAACACCTAGCCCTCGTTGTCGCATGCGACAGATTGTCTTTTTTCATTCTACCCTTCGTTGTAGACAACCTGGGTGTACTTGCCTTGGTCCAGATCAAACACGGTCGGCGTTTCAAGAGGCGCGGGAAGGGGAAGCCGTCGACGCCGCGAGCCGTGCAGCACCCACCACGCGACACCAGCAACGAGCAGCAAGCACGCGACCACGACACCCACGATCGCAGCCGTCGAAAAACTACTGTCGGCCATTGAAGCTACGCGCCATCGCAAATCGCAAGGGTTAGTACATCACTAAGTTCTTACTGTGAGGCGCCAGTGGCGATGTCAGTGGTGGAGGTGGCGATGTGAGGGGTGGCGATGTCAGTGGCGGTGGTGTTGATGCGAGTGGCGGCGCCGTCGTCGTCTGTGCGATGGCCTCGCTCTCGAGGGCGGCTGGCATCTGCAATCAAGACAACTCTTGAGAGAGAGAACCAAGCCATCGACGCGGGACCTGATAGGACTGATACACGACATAGTTGGACGAAGCGTCGGACGAGAGCACGTAGACAGCGTACGTTGCATTGGGGGCAAGGCCCGTGACCGATTGAGCGACGCTGAAGGGCGGCGCCGACGGCAAATTCTTAAACGGCAGGTAGGCCACTGTCCCGGTAGAGGACGTGGCCAACGCACACGGTGTCGAATGCGTGCACACCACTAGTACGGCTCGGAGGGCGGAGCGAAGAGGCGTCCCGACGGCGTCAACCGTCCACGTTGCAGTGAGCTACATGGGTCAGAAGAGAGAGCGTGACATGCTTGGATACCATGCACCGTAGTCGGGCTCGGTGCGCACGCAGCAAGAGACGACTCGAGACCACACGAGGGACCTGTTGACGGTTTGGCGATCGTCGCGTGCGGGTAGCAATAGACGACGTCGGCAATGTAGTCGTCGACTAGCGGGTGGTAGGCATCAGTCGGTGTCCATGTACTGAGTAGGGGCTTTCTTACTGCTCGTGGCTGCAGCGGTCGACATGTTCAACACCGTCGGTGGTTTGGACACTGCGACGACAAGGCAAAGCCGGTTACGTGGCAAGCCGGCACGAAGGGACGTCGAAACCAAATTTTGAGATCCAGAAAGTGCAACATCGCTCAAGTGCGCGCGCCTCAACTTCGCTCGATGTGGAGAGCCGTGTGCAAGAGGTTGGTGGTCCGGACATATTGTACATTAAATAAAACAACAACTACTCGACGATAGCCCAGTCGTGGTCCTTGCGCAGCGTTGCGCAGAGCTGACACGGTAGTGCAGTTGCCTTGCAGACACGGTAATGCTTGAGGAGAACTTTGGCTTGGTTGCACGAGCCATGACACTTCCCGAGGCCGATGCCGCATTCTTGGCAGTGCTCAAGCACGCCTTTGGCGGTCGCACAGTTGGGCACGAGGCAGTCGTCTCGAAAGCACCGGCGGGCGTGAAGAAGCAGCGCGAGCCGCGCGGCCAGCTCAGCGGACCGGCGGTCCTGCGAGATGTCGTCGTCGAGGTCGTGGAAGCTGCGTTTGCGATACCGCGGCTGCGGCTCATTGAGCGAGAGCGGCGAGAGCAGCTCGTAGCTTGTCGGGTAGTACAGGCTGCGCAGCAGTGGTGAGTGGTTCGGCTCCGAGTCCGACGGCGAGGTAGGGTACTGCGGAGGGCTGCGCAGGAAGCGTTGCATGCTGTGCGTGGTGGTAGGCGAATCCAGATCTGGTGCCACTCGCGGGGGCACCGAGAACGTCTTCTTCAACAAGACGTGTTAAAGATGCACGAGATCGGCGATGTCTCGACAGTTGTCCCAAGTCTCCTGTTGGATTTCGGCCAATCGGAATGGCGTAATCTGATTTTTGGCCAATCGATGCACTGGATCGCTAAAAAAGACGTGTTTTTGATCAGATTTCTACCAATCACATGCGGAACAGATCAGTTGTTTGCGCCACCGCACCTTCTCCCACACTGCGAATCGACAGAAGCAACACGACATCAAAAGATGCTCTGCCCATTGCATCGCAGTTGGGTTTCGATTCTCAGAAATTGAGGTTCATCCCCACGTGCATGGCAAGATGATCGATCCACCTCTGCCCATCCGATTCAGTAGATGCGGTTTCGGCCATTATCTGGTCCTTTCCGATAGACTAGACGCACGCAACCTCCGCCACCTCATCCGTCGAGTCCACGCCGCACATGAGCGCATGACCCATCTGCCAGTATGCACACCAGGTTGCACTCGTCATCCCACTGCGAGACGATATTGCTTGCCGCTGGTATTGCCGTTCGTGTTTTTGGCCTTGCAAAGTTGCGTTTCATTAGCCAACGGCAACTGCAATGACGATTGGCAGAAAGGCCAACATGGCCTCGATCGCGGGCGTGCTCGGCGATGACTTTGTCTCGGCGTACCTCATGGACTTTCTCTTCGCGACGGACCTCGAGGCGCTTGGCCTCACGTGCAAGTACCTCCAGCGCAAGGTCTCGGCTCTTCTCCGCGTCCGCGTCCGGCGACAGTACCCAGACGTGTTTGGGCGCCAGCCCATCTTTCGCCTGCCTCCCGCGCAATCGACAATCCACCGCCCGAAGCGACGGCTGCGCCATCGCCATCAGCGGTGCTTGTACTCGTTCTTCCAGCACTCGCAGAACCCCATCTTCCATGGTCTGCTTGGCCGGCTCAGTGGCACTGGCCATCTCTTCCACGCGGACCGCGGTGGGTGGGTCTTCAACCCTGAGACCGAGACGTTTGAAATCGACTGGGTCGACTCGACATCGAGCCTTGGCGACGCCTACGACAGCGACGACTCGGTGGACGTGCCTCGGCGGTATGCCACCTTGGACGACAACGACGACGACGACAACGATCCTGATGCAATGGATCGCGATGGGCCTTCCAGCATGACGTCGCAGCGGCTCGCCGAGCTTGCGGAAGCATCTATCGGCAACGACTGGCAGCCTCTCGCCGACGCCTTGGCCGTGCACGCGGTCTTCAAGCAGCTCTGCGCGGACTTGGAGGCCAACCTCGACGACGACGCCCTCGTGGTCCAAGGCGCGTTTCCAATTTTGCTCCGCGCGCCGTCGCTACTGCACACCCCATGGTCGGCGAGCGCTTTGCATCGTCTGGTGCTGCCGTACCGTCCGCTGTCGCCAGCAGCCACGAGTCCGTTTGGCCTGGCGCTGCATCCGACCGACTGCATCTTTAGCCACTGCGCGTGCATCGACTGGGACCTCATTGACGACGACGAGGTATGCCACGCGTGCGCGCAGCAAGACGCCGACGTGTGGCCGCCGCGGGAAGTCATGTACCGCTGGCTCTTACCAGGCGAAGAAGAGCCGCTCGACACATCGAGTGCCGGGCCGCATTGGCGCCTTGGCATCGCGTGCGCCGGGCTCTTTGGCGACGATGTGCACTGGAATACGTACAAACCGATCGGCGACGGCAACTTTGTATGCAACTATTGCATCGACCAAGGCCTCGTGCGAGACCCCCGCGAGTACAACATGTGCCGCCAGTTTGTGCGGCCGCTCAAAGCCGCCATGCGCGCGCACCTCGACAGCGTCCGCATGGAGACGTACATTGACAACTCGAGCGTGCATGTGTTTGGTGGCGTGCATGCCAGCGGCTTCTTTCTCGGCGTTGTCTGCTACGAAGTGGATCGTGAGCTCCTCGGCCGTGTTGGTATCTACTAACCTTCAAGACGGCATTATTTTGGCACTAGAGCGTTGCTGCACGTTGGCATCAGAGGGCATGATGGGCTCGAGCGCAGGTGGGAGATGATCTGTGGTACGAAGCGTGTCCTTGGTTGTTGCTTCTGCTGCATCGCCAAGGGCTTTCATGCCATTGGTATCGCGCCGGAACTTTGTGGCGACGAGCGTCGGCGTTAGTGTGGTATGGCAGTCCATGCCATCTCGATCCTCGAGAACTCACTGGAGAAACGTCGTTCACTTGTGTCGCAGCAAATCGTTCTCGAATTATTGCCAGTCGGTGACTCTCCGAGGCCTTCCTCTTACGAGCCCAAGGACACGCTCTAGCGCCATCGTGATCAAGCACGTCAAGCAGGTCGTTGTTGTTGAACAACCAAGATGTGGTGTTGGCGCTGGCGTGCCGAGCGGGCGCTAGTCCTGACGTGGCACGCTCTGACGCAATGGCGGGTTGGTTGGTTTCATCCCAAGCGACGCGGTCTATAGATAGCCAACGGTCGCTGCCTTTCGCCTTCTCGTGAGCTGCTCACTCGTAGATCCAACCGCCTACCAGCCATGGAGTTGAGCGCCGAGGCTTCCACCGAGATTGTCTACAAGATCATCATGATCGGATCCGGCGCTGTCGGCAAGACCAACCTCATTGGCGTTGGTGCGCGCGGCTCCCAGTTCAGCGTCATGAGTCCCGTGACGTTGAACCCCGAGTTTGCCACCGGTGCGTTCTTGTGTCGTCCCGACAACTTCTGTAGCCTCTTGTTGTCTAGTCAAGGTCAAGCGACCCGACTGGAAGCCTGGCCAGGCCAACCAGTACATCACAGCGCACCTCTGGGACACGGCCGGTCAAGAGCGGTACCAAGCCCTCTCGGCGTCCCACTACCGCCGCGTCAACGGTCTACCTTGCATGGGCGCGGTGCAGGTTTTCATGCCCAGTGGTGTAGGCGCCATTATGGTCTACGACGTGACCAACAAACAGTCGTTCCGAGAGGTCTCCCCTGGTGTCTCCCACGCGACACTGTGCTGGCTACGGACCCTCAAGCAGCATGCCGATCCGGACCTTCTGGGCGCGGTCATGCTCATGGAGACAAATCGGACTTGCTCAAGAAAGGCGAGCCGCGCCCGCCTTCGTACGTGCAAGAAGCCGACGTCGACAAGCTCCTGCTCGACGTGGTACCGACTGGAAAATGATTCAAGATGGAGTACAATTGCGTGCGGTAGGTCTACAAGGACCCTCCAACAGGCCTCGGCTGGCTCCACGAGGCGCCGCCTGCCGACGTGCATGCTTACCGTGTCGCCAACGCCCTCATGTTTGCGCGATCGTCGGCCATGACCAACGACTGCGAGCTCTTTGAGCTCAATGAACGCAAAGGTAAGCATTCCACTGTCTACGAACTACAGGACGATAATGAGCACGACTTAGCGGCCACGGTCCATGAGATGTTTCAACAGCAAAGCGATGCGATTGGCTACGAAAAGACGGACCACGTCACGAGCGTCACGCACGCCATCGAAGCGCTTGTGTTGCGCATCTACGAACGCTCCAAAGACATGGATGCGACCGGCTCCAAGGTGAAAGGCCGGCCGTTCAAGATCGTGCCCAAACCCAAGCACGAGGAAGCGACGGAAGCGTGCTGCTAATACGAAATAAACTGGGTAGCCAGCCTTCGCGCAGCAGAAACATCGCCACGGTCGCGCCACAAACAACCCAACCCTCATGAACTCGAAGGAGATCGAACCGAGACCAGCACGATAGTTCCTACTATCCGTTGAGGGGTGAAATCCAGGTGTTGCGAGTGGTCGGATCATCGAAGCAGGACTGGGATCGATCCCCAACCGACCATGCCTTTTTCTGGTGAAGGACACACCATGCGTACTTGTTTAACACGCTGAAGGACTAGAATGGAGCTCCTAGTTGCGTGTCCACGGCCAGTTGATCCACGTCGGCGGCGTCGTCGCGCGCGTCGGTGCAGCAAACTGCTGCATGCCGTCAGCACACGAGCGCTCCCACGCTAGGAAATCGCGCACTTCGTCTGGCATGGCCGGCGGCGTAAAGGCGCGTGACTAAACATATATCCATGAAGAGACAACATGTCCATCAACGACCCAACCTCGTCTTTGGTCACGGTGCGATACATGGTCGCGGGCGACACGGGTGCCTTGCCGAGGCGGATCATGATCCGCACAATCGACTGCGCGTAGAGGGTACCCGTCGCGGGGCATACGAAGCGGTGCTGCAAGTAGAGCCAGTCAGCGTCCCAGTAGATAATCGTCGAGTGAATGTGGAAGGGGCGCAGCGGCGGAATCGGGTGCCGGTAGCGAATGGCCTGCGCGACGACGAGGAAGAGCCAGCGCTGCCGAAGGATCTCCACGAGGATACCCGACGCGCTAAAAGACTGTGTAGAGGCGCGAATGTTATGTAGTAGCATAATACCCGACGGCGAACCACGTGGCCGACTCCATTTGCGTCAAGTACGACGCGTTGTTGAGGTGCACGTTGAGGTCCGTGTCCATGGCGCCAATGCGCGTCTTCCAGATCGACGGCCGGTCGATGAGGAGCAGGCCTGGCGTGGGCGGCGAGAAGCGTCGCCGTAGCAGACCCGCGCCCATGTTCCACAGGATGCGCGGGATTGTCATGCGCGTGTGGGTGGTCAGAAGATCGCAAATCACAAACTGCGTTTGCATCAGCATTTGATTGTGTTTTAAACGTAGTGTTTTAAACTGTATAACACTGTATCAAGGATTCATGCCGGATACGCGAGCGATGTAACCGGATGCGTGTCACCTCCACGACCTCATGAGTGCATTGCAATCCTGTCGTCGCGAGAAGGGCTTTCAAGCGACGAGACCCCGCTGCTCGCACTACCGTGCATGCGACGTCACGCCCAGCAGAGCCAACTTTGGTACCTCACGCTGTATCGATGAGGTTGAAGCGTCTATCTCGACGGAGCCGGTCGACTACAGCTCACTTGGGCTGGATCAGGATCGGTGCAGAAAGCAGTGGCGTCCGAAATGGATCTCAAGAGTGCTCTTAACAAAGGGGCATGGAGTATATTGTCGTCGTCGGTGGTGGCCTTGTCACGCGCCTTTCGTATCTCGCTGTTGCCATATCGCACGGGCATGCATGCAGACGACGCACATTGCAAGACGAGGGATATCAAATGCGTGTCGTCGTTAGTACTGAATGTGCACTTAGAGCTTCTCCCACGGCAAGTTGAACGAGCTCGTGAGCGGAAGGCGCGGCGTCGGTTCGAGCGAATACTCCTTCATGCTCACGGCCGACGACGCGTCCCACGCAAGGTAATCGCGGATGACATCGGGCATCTCGGGCTGCACGTACTGCTTCTCGCCCGTCTACGCGCAGGTTTCCATCCATATCGACGTGTATCATGTGGATGCACGTACCTTGGTCTGGTACACGACATCAAACATGTTGGTCGGGTGGACCGTGTCGCGGCCATGGCGGAGCGTGATGCGGCTCAGGCCCTCGGCGTAGAGCTTGCCCGTGCCGGGGCACACAAAGCGCGCCTGCAGGTACACCCACGTGTCGTCCCAGTAGATGGTCTGCGTGTGGACTTCAATCGGGCGCAGCGGCGGGATCTGGTGGCGGTACCGGATGGCCTGGGACCCAATGAGGAAGTACCAGCGCTTGGCGAGCACGCGATCGAGAATGCCCGTGTGTCTAGACGCCACGTCAGATTGCACTTTCTAGACTTGAGAAAGATCTGGTACGTACGCGACAGCATACCAGATCGCGAGCTCCATTTGCGTCAAGTACGACGCGTTGTTGAGATGCACGTTGAGATCCGTGTCGATGAAGCCAATGCGCGTCTTCCAGATCGACGGCCGGTCCATGAGGCAGCCGGGCGCGGGCTTGTTGACGCGGCGCCGGACGACGCCCGAGAGCATGTTCCACATGACGCGGGGAATGGTCATCGTTGCAATAAGATCTGCGCAAAAGCCGGCAAAAGTAAAAGTCCCATCGCGCTTCCACGGATGGCAGAGCCAACTGCAAGTGCCACCGCCCCAAGTGCATGGATGACGCCAGTGCATCAGCGGCGTACGCGCGTCTCATTGGCTGCGCCCGCGCCCGTGGCCATACCAGCGTCGGGATCTGCGACGTTGAGTAGACAGGCGGCGTATACGTCATTCGTTGGCCCCGCGATTACGGAAGCCAATCGCGACTACGTCATCCAATCAGCGGCGTGACGAAGCACATGGTGCCGCTCCATGCCTCTGCGCCCCAATCCATCGATGGACGCGTGGCACGTCGTGGCGACAGAAGAGACGACCTCGCATCTGGGCATGCAAAATGCCAAGTTGGATCTTGCGTTTTAATGTATGGACGACGCTTTTATATTTTGTTAAAGACAGAAAAGGCGCGGCAGAGTAGGTCACGCGTCCCACGGCCGCGGCGATGCAACAACGCCCCGTGCAACGAAGAGGCGACACCCTTCCGATACTCTGAGAAACACTTGGACGGGCGGTACTACGCCTGTGAGAAGACTGCCGTTGATGTCGGCAGCGGCGCACGACAGAGACCACTTTTGAAGATTATTGGGCCCGTTGTTTGTGCGTTTGCTTGCGTTTTTGCGTTTGCTTGTGTGTTTTGTGTGTGTGTGTTTGCTTGTGGCCGGGCAACGTCGGAACGTCCATTCTTGGACGGGTACAAATAGGTGACCAGAGCCACGACGGCGCAATGGGTGCCGTGGGATCTGTGGCCTTTCGCAACACAACCGTCGCGTTCATTCGTCGTGCATCGAGCCGCGCCTTGGTGGCGGCAAGGACTTGATGTTATTCCCTGGGCTCCTGACGGTTGCACAACTTGAATAGCACATCGATGACAAGAATCGCATGAAACGGTATGTGTGGAATGCGATCACAGAGCCAAGGACACGGACGGCCACTGGCCACGTTGCGTCGCACGGCGCGTTTGCCTCCAGCGCTTAATACCGTCATGAGGTCTGCCCCGGTAGATTCGTGCATTGGCGAATAGGGTTGTAGCCAAGGGCTGGTGCAAGTCTGGCCCTTCTAATCGAGGTGCTGAATCCAGTTTGAACAAAACAGGTCCCGTGCGGCTGCCCGAACAGGGTGAGCTAGCAAGAATGCGAAGCGGTATTTGCGACGACGACCAGAAAATACGACCCTGGGTCCTAGGGTCGTATTTTCTGGCCTATCAGGGCCTGGGAGACTGGTAGTTGTTGAAGTGGGTCGTCTATTACAATCGATAAAACTATGCTATGGGAGGCTGGTAGTACCGGTGCCAGATATTCCCACTGAACGTTCATAACGTTACCAGAAATACACATGTACCGGGAAACAGGTCCCGTGCGGGGTGAGCTGGTACGAACTTTTGAATACATATGTGCACGTGTTTCGCGGGATCTTCTACCGGTACCAGAAAAACCGGGAATATAACGCATTTGACCGTGGCCTGTCCGGGCTTTGGCCACACAACGTACCGGTACGTGGAGAACGAAATTCAGCTCCTGGCAATTTGTATTTGTAGCAATGTCAGAAATTTGGTACGAGTAATATCCCGCAGTAAAGCGTTTACTCGTACTAATCTTTCGCCTTTTACTAAAGATTACCGTGGACGTTTTTCAAACAATGCGGCTTCACTAATTTCTGACCTCCCTCTGGGAGGCCCCCCATGCCAACAACCTCTCCAAATTGTCAAACCACACCACTCGAATTTTCTTCATCCCCTTGTCAATTAAGTCGCCGCTGGACCTATCCAGCGTATCTCGTGAGCTCTCGAGATGACACTTTGCCAAGTCGCCAAAGTCTGCAGCTGGAACAAAAGGGTCGGCAGCAAAACATGGAATGGATTACATGATAATTTTTACATGACCCATGGCGATGCATTGACCCCGGTGTAGACGACCGGCGGCTCCGCGTCCAGATCCACATACCCCACGGCCGCTTTCTTGGTCATTTTCGATTCGTTGGAGAGGTGGCGCCTATCGATGGTGCTCGTCACAAGGCTCACGCGCACGCAGTGGGTCGTCTTGGGCTCCGTGCGGTACACGATGAAGCAGTCGGTGCCGGTTTGGCTCAAGCCAACCACTGCCTTGGTCTCGGGGCAAATGGCAAAGAGGCGGTGGACGCTGCCGCCGGCTTCCAGCACGTTTCTGTGGGGCCAGAGACAGAGCGAGAGACCCCATTTGTGCTTGACATCGTGCGCATGAATGAGATATTTCGCACTGTCACTCGACTGCACCCGCCGTCGCGAACGCCAGCGAGCCACTGCAAAGCCGTACGTGAGCGGGAGGCAGCCCATGACGATCGTATAGAGCAGTGCCGAGACACCCATCTCGATCGACGTTGCATCGCGGACCGTCGCCGTGCAGAGGTAGTGGTAGACGTGAATGAGGGTGCGCAGCTGCGACTGCAAGTAGCTGAGGGGGCCGGCGACCGCGACCGCCACGAAGGCCAGTAGCGTCGGATCCACGTCTGCACAGAGACGCTCTTTTCCCAGCCGCTTGAGCAGCGACGACGAGACACGAAGGGCAGTAACGAAAACCACACGGTCCGCGAGAGGTACAGCGACGCGATGAGAAAGTTCGGAACGTCGGCGACTTGCATCACCCGAAGGATCGCCCGCATGACGTAGTCAGGACTCATCCAAAAGTCGAGCAAGAAGCCGGCGAGGACGACTGGGTGTTGTAAAATGTGGCTCGTGGGATCACCGACGAGAAGGTAGAGGACCTTGGCTTGGCCACCCTCGGCATGGCCGATGCCGTAGCGTCGAAGGGTGGTGGCGAGGGCAAAGCAGTGGCGGTAGTAGTCGTGCCACATGCGTCGCACGAGATACAAGACGAGGACGCAGCGCGCCACCAGCTTGACGACGACCCACGCCATCGACGACGGCGCTCGGTGAATGCCAACGTAATACTCGATAGCCGACGTGTCGTTGTTTCGATGTTGAGTCCACAGCACATGGTGAAAAATGGGAACGTCGAGGAGCCGCGAAGTGGCTGCTAGCGGCGCCGGTGCTGACGCGTTCGATACAAATTGCGAGGCAAAGTTCGTTTGGTCGTACGTGTAGATGACATAGTATGGGAGGTCGGCGGCGACGAGAGGGTGATTGGAGGATGGTCGCGGCAACGATTCGTGGTAGAGATCAAACGCGGTGCTCGCGAAGAAGGACGTGTTGGTCACCTCATGGGTTTGGTTGCGGAAAAACGCCAGCAACGCCGAGGTACACACCGTCATGTTGCGCTCTGTACACGCCGGTGGCAGCGATGTGGTCGTGCTCGACAAGTACGGCAAGGGCTCGGAGATGTAGGCCTTGAGCGGCCTAGACATAACGTCATCGAGGTTCGAGTCAAAGAGGGACAATGTGTACATGATAGCCACGTTGAGAAACATGATGCTGCTCAAGACGACCGATCGCTTGTTCCAGTGCACAGTCGTACAGGGCGGCGCCACGGGGGCGGGCACGACGGCCCCACGCTGCATCTCTGTGAGGCAATGAAAAATTGCCCGAGAAGCCTCTGCAACGCGCCTGCATAGGTAACCGCTTGCTAATAAAAGCGCGGGAGCTGCCATAAAGCTCGGACGATGATGGCATCTCGGTGTTGAAGTGAGTCGTCCATTAAAAATAGGCCAAGTGCCATTCAATTGGGAATGTCTCTTTTTATGGCACCGGGAATCGGAAACGCCATGATTGACTGCCTGACGACGACCTCATAGACCATGACCGAGCCACACCCTTACGAAGCGGCCATCGCGCTGGTCCAAGTGCCGGGCGCGTTCGCCTCGATGGGCGTCTTGCCGCAGTCGCCGCCATTCCTCATCTACCTCGATGGCATGGACGAGCCCCTGGCATGGCCGCTCACCGCCGCCCAAGCTGCCGCGATTCTCATGCTGTACCCGTCCGGGAGCATTGACGCGTCGAAGAATCGGATGGACCTCGACGACGGCTATAACGCGCTGCTCAACACGATGTAAGCCGACGTTGCGGAGCATTTGGCGCCATCAGGCGAGATTGTCATCATGCTCTCGCACATGGTCATCGACGACAATGCCATGTTGCAGCTGCGTCCGACCAACGACGAGGCTATAGACACCACGCTCACGTTTGGCTCGATGAGCGTGCTCCTTCCGTCCATCCACAAAGGCGGCGTCCTCACATACGCCTACGGCAACGACATAGCGACGTTTGACGTCGAGACGTCGGTGGTTCGAGACAGCGTTTGCATCGACCTTTCTGGGAACGTCGATCTCGTCGGCGCCGATCACAGCTGGTCGCCGCGTCACCCTCATCTACCACATAATCTATGAGGTAGAGTGCGCCTGGCGCCGCCTAACCAAGAACCGGCCATCGCAGCGCTCACGGCGCTCGCCCAATCGCCGTTTGATCGGGTGCAGCGCATTGGCCGCCCCGTCGCGTGCTCTGAAGAGCGCTATGCTTCTTGCTTGGACCTTCTCAAGCCCATCGACAAGGGCCTCGTCCACATACTGCTCGCGACCAAGTGCTTTGACGCTGCAGTGGCGTCGATCTACTCGAAGGATCGCATCGAGTATGCCACGCTGTACCCGGCCTGCAACGCGCCAGACGAAGTCGCGCCTGATCGCCTCTCGCTCGACCTTGTCTTGCCGGCGCCCGACGAGCCGGACGAATGGCCAGAGAACATGCTGGTCTTTTGGCCCAAGCACCACCGCGTCACAATGGCCGACCGGACCAAAGCGCTGACGTACTTGGCCACGGTGCTGCTTGAAGATGCGCCGTGCGTTGTCCATCACGGCAACAAAGACGGCGGAGAAGACGTAGCCGCGCCGGTGCAGGAGGGCTTTCTGGGCATCACAGACGTCGACGTCGTCTTGCGATCCACACTGATGGCCTTCGCCGCCCACCGCGGACGTGAGCAAAACATGTACACCAGCGAGCCACACCCACGACGCATTCGAACGCCACTGGGTACCCTGTCCCGGCTCTTGGCGCACCAAAACGACCTGGAGCTCACGTTCCGCTTCATCGCCGACATTGTCTCGGTCCAAGACGACGTGCCGGCGTCGGAAGTGGCGCTGTGGCTGCATGGGCTCCTCACAACACATGGATGGGGTCCATTCCAGCCGGCCCTGGTCCAGCTCCTCACGCGCTGGTCCAACGAGAACGCGGATGACGCACTGCATCTTTTCGCGAGCTTTCTGGGCCTCGCCGATGAGCCTTTGCGTCCTCCACTGCGCCTACAGCACGAGGCCGAGCTCCTCAAGCGGTGTTGGCCAGCGCTCTATGGCGGAGTGATCGCATGGATACGCGCGCGGCACGAAGGATCGGCGTTCTACACGCACTGTCTTCTACTCGAAGCCTACGTCACCAAGACAGCGCCGCAGCTTCCCGAGGCCAACAACGTGGGCCACCGCTTGCCGCCACCACTCGTCTCGATGGTCGATGCGTTTGCGCTGCCACCGCTTTCGGCGTGGACACCGTGGCTCCTCTCGGGCCACCCGAGCGCCTCGGACATTGCCGTCAGCGTCGCGTTGGCCCTTCAGCGCAATCCGTGCGTGCCGACCGGCGCCTTGATCGAGTATGTGCTGCGCGCCTACGGCAAATCGTTCAAGAGCGAAGACGGCTACTACGCCTTGGCGGCGGGCCTCAACGCGGCGGGTTCTATCCTCTTCCTCGCCCTCCGCGAGAACCGACTCGACGACGATCTCTTTCGACACGTGACGCAGTGCTGGACCGTCGGCCTCCTCCCGGTCGCGCGCGCGATCGTCGCCAAGCACCCCGCGTTGATCTCGCCCTCGTTTGCATCGCGCATGGCAGCGTATATCCTGACGCTGGCTCCATTGCTGGCCGAGAAGGAGGTGTGCTATGACGGCCGCGGCGGCAAACTGTACGCGCCCGCGACCTTGTCCCAGCACGAGCTCGTGCGCGATGCGATCGAGCTCCTCCGGTTGTTTGCACCGACGCAGCTGCCAACGCTGGTCGATGCGTGGTTGGAAGACTTGCCGACCTCATTGGAGGTGACGGACGCGGTGCTCTTGCCACTGGCTGCCCTCGTGCTGGAGGCGGATGCGCCGCTGTGTCGCAAGCTTCTACAAGTGGCGGCGACCCGGCCACCTATTGTCGACGACACACTCTACCATTGTGGCTCGGACGACGAATGGCCCGTCGACCCTCCGTCACGAGCCGAGAAGATGCGCTACGCCAAAGACCGTCTAAGTACCCGGATCACCAGCACGATCGCCGACTTGACGTCGCAGCTCGCGACAAAAACCAAGTTGACGCGCCAGCGCCAAAGCGCCAGCGTTGTTAGCTCCCGTGCTTCACATGGCTCGAAGGTTGAGACGCAGGTGTTATCGTCGCGTCCCATAATGCACGTACATGGTCGTGGATGCTCGTGATGGTCTCCACCCTGCAAGGTCGCGCCGTCGCGTGGGCCCATGTTGGGTAATCATCTTCTACCTTATGCAAATGAATGTCTCTCGTCCTGTCTACACCTCGTCACTCATTTATCATTTGAAACAGTTACTCGCATAGCAAGACCCTTGGTTCTACCTGTTCCTACAATGCCTGGACCGCTTGTTGGCGCTTGGTCGGTCGCTCGTTGACGGCGCCGAGGAGTGCTTGCACCTGTCGATGGTCGTCGTCCAAAACGTGCGGCAGTGCGTTTAGCGTGGCAGTCGCCAGCGCCACAAAGACATCCTCCTCACAGTCGGGCAACGCGCTCCAAAAGCGAATCGTGACCTCAAACAACACGGCTCGAACGTGCTCTTGGCGTCGGACGACGTCGACGAGCCACGCGTCGACAAACGTCCGCAGATTCCCGACATCAAAGGCTGCGAAGTACGCAAACGCATCAAGCGCCAGACCAACGCCGACCGAGACGCCGCCGAGGCTTTGGCCGTCGGGCCCATTGGCATAGTAGTCGTGCACAGGGTCGTGGCTCGTCGTCGGCATCTCAGTCACGACATCCACACCAGACGTGACCACAGCCAGCAAGAGGCGACTGCACTGCGCAATGAAATCGGGTGTGCCAAGCGTTGGCCAGTCCCGCAAGACCAAGAGCACCGCGGGCGCCACGCGGAGATGCAGGCGGCCAACCATGAGCCCGGCGACCTCGAGCGAGCGGTCGCCGACGACACCGACGACCAGCAGCGCCGCGAGGACGTCCACAGACAGCCAACACATGTCATGGCTCGTGTCGTGTCGGTTGTAAGCATCCAAGACGGCGGGGACCCACGGCGCGGCGAGTGCGTCATGGCCTTGTTGGTACCCCATGGCCACGGCCGGAGCCAGCGCCCGCACTTTCGAGTACTCAGCGCGCTCGAGCACGTGACAAAAGGTTGTGGGCGGTCCCCGCATCGCTGCGATCGAGAGGACAATGTCGTTGGGCAAGTGGCCATAAAACCACCGGTGCGTCACGGGCAGCCGCGCCAAGTGCGCGTCCAGCGCAAAGCTCATCTCCAAAATGTCGCGCGGGATCGCGTCGAAGACGAGCATCGAGTTGTCTTCGGCGCCGATGGCGGCCGCGCCTTCCGTCAACAGCGTGTACGCCTCGACAATCCACTCCGAGACACCTGGCGCCTTGACTTTAGCGCAGATGGGGCGGGTCGTGACGCCGGCGATGCTGGCCACGAGGCGGCAGCCATTGGCAATGTGTGCGTAGCGGCTTGCGCGCACCCAGCGCTGGAGAAGCTGAGAGAGGATCGGCTCCAGGTTCGACCAGCCAAAAACGGCAATGTCCCGCGAGATGAGCTGGCCAACGGCTTCAAGAAAGGCCGCATCACCGTTGATGGGGGCTTGGAAGAGCTGGGTCAAGAATCGCTCGATCCAGTCGAGACGGTGCGCGTCACCGAGTGCCGCGTAGACGGCGACAATGTCGTCGCTACGGCAGTTGAACGCTCGGCTCTCGGGATGCAGGCGCGTCACGACGGCCTCAAAAAGTGCGTCGACCGACGGCTGGCCAAAGAGGTCAATGGTCTCGTCGGAGGCGGCTGCAAGCGAGCGTGCAATCGCAGAGAGGTGTGCGATCTGCGCGCGATGATACTTGGGCCAAAAGACAAAGCCGTACGTGGGCTTGGAGCCGTTTCCAAACAGGCGGGCATCGATCTTGCAGTAGCGAGGGTGGTGGGTCACCGCGTCGCACAGGGTCGCGCCGTCCGGGAGCGTCCACTCGGCGACGCGCGGGAGGTCCGCTTCTTTCGCCCACTGCAGCCGAACGAGGAGTACGTCGTACGCCTGGGTGGCCAGCAGCGCGGCAAGCATCGCCTTGTCGTGCGGATGGAGGTCGCCGGACTGGGTCGTGATCGTCTTGCACAGGACGTGGACCTGCGGCGATGGGCGAGTAGCGAGTGCGAGGAGCGCTGCGACGGCAGCTGCATTCTCATCGCCGTTCTCGTCGTCCAACACGAGGTGGTAGACAAGCCATGGCCGGCGCGTCGAGAGACCGGCTGTCGCGCCGCAGAGCCAGACAGAGCAGCGCGCAGGTGTCTTGGCCGGCACGACGGGCAACTCGACGCAGAGAAAGCCAAACGTTCCTGGCGGGCGATTCATGGGCGCCCACGGCTGTTGCGGGCCAGACAGGCTCGCTGCGTAGTACGCGAGTTGCAGCGAGAACGACCCGGACGGGGCAAACATCGTCTGGATCGTCTTGCGCACGTGGCCTTGGAGCGCGTCGATCCAGGCTCGGTTGCCAATGGATACATGGTCACCTGGCACCTGCTTCGCGCAGGCGTGGCGTTCGCTGCCGCCGTTGCATGCGACGTCGTCGCTCTCGGCCGGAAGCACCAGCATCGGATCGACCGGCGCAGAGAGGTAGAAGCTGTGGCGCGGTCGGTCCAGCGTGCGAGGCTTGACGAGCGCGAGCGCGGCCTCGAAGCGCTGGACGTCGGTGAGCTCTGCGTCGGGCGACCTCTTCATCGCACGGGTCCGGACCATCGCCAACGTTGGGATCTGACCACGACGCACTCCAGATAAGATATTCGGATACCGAACGGGAGCATCCGGTTAATTTCAGACAACTATCCGGATCGCCAACGGTAAGAACCATCGAATGCTTGGTCCTAGCTTGGTTGCGCCACTGCTTGGCAGCTTGCAAGACCCAAGACGCGTAGGAACCCAGAAACGTCGGCGCAACTGTAACAAACACTGTGCGCTTCATTGTCCGCTCCTTGGAGATGCAAGGATGTTGACGCAAGCGCTCTCACTCGGACCAAGCATGTACACATGATTTGTTTTCCCCACTACTTAAAGCATGCTTAGTACTACAACATCAGCACAATGCTAGGTTTCCGCGTGCAGTGGAAGAGGTTTCTTGTGCGAGCTCATTTTGCCCATACTCGATAGTCAGACTGCCACGTCATGGGTTGGCGCACGGTTACGTTGCCACGTCACCAATAAGCTGGTCGAGAGGTGAGAGCGAGCTTCCCACCGAATCCCACAAAATGAACGGAAGCAGAAGGGCTGCCTAGGAAGCCACGATACACAAAAGGACCCTCCCCCCGAATTTCCGTTGGTGTCGTTGATACCTGGCTCGGTTTCTCCCTCTCTCGCGCTGTGTCTTTCCTCTTTATTAAATATATTAAATAAAAACTCAACATCGGTGAGCTGTCGAGGTCGTACTCCCTGAGCATCGGCACGGTATGTGTACGAACTACATTGTACAGTTAAAATACAACAGTGAACCGACTTTTGGAATGAGACCCCTCTACAGTCCCATCCCAACGGTCTTCCCGTTGGACGATCGAGAACGATGCATCACAACGCCTTGTCCCCGGCCCAGCGACGCTACTGTCTCGAACCTGCATTCCACTACATTCTGCGATGGCAACGAGCTTGTACACCGCCGCGATGGCCTTGGTCCAAGAGCCCTGCGAGTTCGCCCGCACAGGCACACTGCCGCCGTCGCCACCGCTCCTCGTCTACCTCGATGGCATGGACGAGCCGCTGGACTGGCCGCTCGGTGCCGCCCAAGCCACGCAGGTGCAGGCGCTCTACCCCTCGTGCATCGTCCCCGCGACCAACCTCCGGCTCCAGAACGGCCATGACGCGATGCTTATGACCATCAAGATGAGCATCACGGAGCACCTGGGGCCGTCGGGCGCGTTCGATGTCACGCTCTCGCACTTGGTCGTTGACAACGTCGGTCGAGCTGCAACTCTACGTCCGACGCAAGGCAAGACAGCTAATGGCATGTTTGGCTCGCTCATCGTGCTCCTCCCGTCCATCTACGAAGGTGGCAGCATCACGTTGGCGCATGGCGGCCAGTCCGCGACCTTGGATGCGGCGATGACCTACGCGTCGTTCTACTCGGTGACGTCCATCTCGTCGGCGCCGATCACGGCCGGTCGCCGCGTCGCGCTCGTCTACCGTTTGGTCTATGAAAAGCAGCACAACAAGATGCGCCGGGCGCCGGTCAACCAAGCGGCGGCCATCGCCGCGTTCACAGCGCTCGCGGGCTCGCCGTTCGATGGGTACGAGCTCTTTACTTGGCCCATTGCATACTCGCACGAGGAAAATGACCTCCTCTGCTTTGATCGTCTGCAGCCTTTCTACAAGGGCCTCGTCTACGTGCTATTGGCGACCAAGTGCTTTGAGGTTGCACTGGTCACGCGCTACGAGGACACTGGCCTGTCGGCGGTCGTCCTGCACCGTGCGTGTGAGGTGCCCGAAGAAGTGACGGGTGCATGCGAACGCTACGCGCGCGAGGCTCTCTGCGTCGAGCTCTGCGGTGGTGACCCGCCGTCGTCGCACATGCTGGTTTTTTGGCCGACGCACCACCGCGTCTATATGGTCGACCGGGCGAAGGCGCTGGCGTACTTGGCCACGACGCTGCTCGGTGACGCACCATCTCTGAAGAGCGGCTACCTCGGCGTGGCCAGCATCGACGATGTCTTGCACGCGACGATGGCGACCTTCCGCAGTGGCTCAGGTTGCGAGTGCAGTGGAGGCCGCCGACTTGAACGTACTGGAACGCCACTGGCAACCCTCTCTCGTCTTTTGGCCCAACAGCCGGATCTGGAGCTCACGCTGCGGTTCGTCGCCGACATGGTCTCGGTTCAAAACGATGTCCGACTGCCGGAGGTGGCGCTGTGGCTGCATGGACTCCTCACGACACACGGATGGGGCCATTTCCAGTCGGCCTTGCTGAAGCTCCTCGACCGCTGGGCTACGAGCTGTGTGGCCGACGTCCTGCACTTTCTGGCGAGCTTGGCCGGCCTCGCCGATGAGCCTTTGTGTCCGTCACTGCACCAAAAGCACGACGCCGAGCTCCTCAAGCGGTGCTGGGTGTCGCTACATGCCACCGGCGCCGTGCCACAAGTGCACCGACGTGCTGCGAGTGTGACGCACTACCTTCTCCTCGACGCCTATCTCACCAAGACGGCGCCGGGCCTCGCGCACGCCAACTACATGGGCCACCGGATGCCACCCGCGCTCGTCTCGGTCGTCGATGGCTTTCTCCTGCCGACAGTCGTGCGATGGATCGGATCTGGCCGCCACTGTAACACGTGCGCGGTGGCTGTCGGCGTCGCGGCCGCCATCCAGCAGGACCTGACGATCGCGTGTCACCCGCTGGTCGCACAGCTACTCGATGCGTTCCGCAATCGCCAGATGCACTTTCCCATCGTCCGTCGCTCGGACGTGGTGGGCTGGAACGCGGCACAGAGCATCCTCTTGCTCGCTCTTCATGCCAAGCGGCTCGACGACGTCCTCTTCAACAACGTCGCCGATGTATGGGGCCTCGCTGTGCTCCCGGCCGCGCGCTTGATGGCGATCAAGCACAAGGATATCGTCGGAGACGGCTTTGCGTCGCGGGTGGTGACGTTTGTTTTCAAGGTCGTCAACGAACTCGCTCTAGAGCCGACGCACCATTCAGGCTGCGGACGCTACGTCGACATGCCCAAGCCGGAAGCAGCGCTCGTGCTCGATGCGATTGCGCTTCTTCGGTTGTTTGCGCCCGACCAGCTACCCGTGTTTGTCGACCTTTGGCTGCAACGCTTGCCCGAGACAGTGGACGTCACCGACGCGATGGTGCTGCCATTGACCCGACTCGTCGTTGATGACGCGCCGCTGTGTCGCAAGCTGCTAAACGCAGCGGCGGCGCGCCCGGGCAGCTCTTCCGAGAGCGAGCCTGGAGACGGATTGCATCCTCGGACGTCGACCGAGGAGTTGCGTCAAGCCAAAGAGGACGTCGTCGACAAGATCGCTGCAGCCATCGCCGACGTGAAGGCGCAGCAGGCGAGCCATCACGACGACGCATCGAGTGCGCCACCACCAAAGCGACGTCGTCACTTGTAAGTAGTCTGGTAGTTCGTTGATCATGGGATAGTCTAAACACTACTATCTTTTCTTAATACCTTGGTGGAGAAGCTCTAATATACCTTTTCCTTAGCTCCTCTAGTTCGCATGCAGTGCGACTGGGATTAGGGCTGGAACCCACTTCCGCTCAGCGGCGGCAGAGAGCGCCATCCGAGCCGTCGTATCCGGATGATCCGAGAACCGGATACGTGGCAAGCTCCATTTTTGCGATGGCCAAGAAGCGGCGTGGTGGCAAGAAGGCAGCGGTCAAGCCCGGCGTCGGCGACGTCAAGCTCTATGAAGACGCTCTCGCTCGCCTCCAGCCGCGTGTCCTTAGCACGCCCTTCCTCATGTTCGACTTGTCCATGCCCATGGAGCCGCGCCTGCGCATCGACAACGACGAGTGGCTCACCTGGCCCCTCGGCACGGACGAGACCAACCACATCATCTCGACGTTCGGCAACGGCTTTCTCCTCGGCCTTGTGCCCGCGAGCCGCCTGTCCTTCGAGAATTCCGCGTGGCACGACGAGCTGGAGGGCCACGTCCGGCGGACGGTGCAAGACGCGTTCTTGTCGTCCGGGTCGTTTACGTTTCAGCTGGCGCACTTGGCGGTCGACGCCGCCGGCAGCCGCGAAAGCCTTGTGCCAGCGTCGCGCCCGCCCGGGACGTTTGCGACGCTCTGCATTGCGCTGCCAGCGTGGCACGAGGGTGGGCCGCCGACCTTTGGCGACGCCAACGAGCCGTGGTACGAGGCGCCCATGACCAAGGCGCGCTGCGTCGCCTTCCTGCCAAACACGCCTCTCGTTGTGCCCAAGGTCACGCTAGGTCGCTGCGCCATGCTCGTCTACCACCTGATCCGCGACGGCCCCGGGCAGCTCATCCAGGATACAGCCAATGCGCTCGCCGCACTCGCGGCGCGGCCCTCGCCCAAGATGCACGTCTTTGCGAAAGCGCTCACGAACGCGTCGGTGTGCTCGAGCAACCTCGCGCCGCTCGACCGCGCGACGCTGACCGCGCTCCTCACGTCCAAGGCGTACGACGTGGTGCTCGTCGAGCACGAGGAGGCCGACGACGGGTCGTTCACCGCAGGCATCGCATCGTACGCGCCGCCGCACGGCGTCGAAATGGACGCTGCAATGCACGACTGCATCGACAGCCTCGTCATCCAAGGCATCCTCTTTGCCACCGACGAGCTTCCCGCATGCAGCCTCGTCTTTTGGCCCAAATCGTACCGCGTTCACAAGATGAGCCTCGCCGTCTTGAGCCGCGCGATTCTGGACGCAAGCCGTGGCACGGCCACCGAGCTCTATGGGTATGCCTCGGTCGACGACCTCATTGTCGTCGTCTTGCCGCGCTTCGCCGGCTCGTGCCCCGACGCAGCGTCGACGGTCCTCGACATGTATACGGCCCTAGGGCTCCGCGGCCGCTTTAACATCCTTGCGTACTTTCTCACAACGCTCTTTCATCCGACGCGCGAGCTTCTCGAGGGCATTGGCCGCCTTCTTGTGCAGGACATTCGCGTCTTTGGCTGGCCCGCGATGGCCACGCCGCTTCGCACGATGGTCGGGCGCTGGGCGCTCACGTCGAGTACCGACACGGCGCATGGCTACCGCCTCGTTGCGAGCCTTGCAGGCGTCGCCGACGACCCTGTGTGCGACGCTGTGACGGCGGTTGGGATCACCGATTGGATCGTCGACGCGTGGACGTTCTTGGCCGACGGCGCGTTTGTGGCTTGCGCCCCCGACGACATCAAGAGGGCCGCGACGTCGCTCATCAAGCACCATCTGCAGCTGCAAGCGTACGTTGCGGCGAGTTCGGTCCGCGGCCGGCTTCTCTATCGCTCGCTCCCGGATGTCGTCGTGGCGAAAATTGCATCGTTCCGTGGGCCGCGGTACAACCTCGATGATTGGCTCGATACGGGCGCGCTCTCGACGATCCATGACGTGGCACCGGCGCTGGGCGTTCTTCTGCAGCAAGGGCATGTCGCCGTCGTCGCGCCGTATGCAGAGGCCGTCGTCGATGCGTTTGATGCGGGCGACCATGGCGACGACGCCGGTCTCTCAGTGCATGAGATTGCGAGCCTCTTTGCCGTCAGCTCGCTCACCGACCGCTTCCTCGATCTGCTCGATCCGATCGCAGACCGGTGGCGGCTCGCGCTCGCACCGGCGCTGCTCGCGTTCTTCCGCGGCTGGCCGGCGCTGGCCGAGCCGTGGATGGCCGACGAGGCGGCTCGGTACCTCGTCTCGTTCGCCACGGACGACCGCGCCGGCTACGTCTTTGCCGACAACAAGCACAACACGGCGCTCTACGACGACGAGTACGCGGTCGAAGCGTTTACGAATCCGCTCGCGATCCGCCTCAACCAGCACTACTTTACGGGACCGTCGGCGACCGCGCATACCGGCACCCACGTCCGTGTCTGGGTCGCGTTGGACGTGCTCTCGTTCTTGGCCGCGTTCGCGCCGGCCTTCTTGTCGGTGTTTGCGGCCGCATGGCTGCCGCTCCAGCTCCGTCGGCCCAAGAGTGTGCGCACGACGCTCTATCCCGTCGTCACGCGCTTCCACGACCACGTGGGAGATCGTAAGGATGTGTTTGTGACACTGGCAGAGGCGACCTTGAACGCGCTGCCAACGCCGGCGGACGACGACGATGGCGTCGAGCTGCTCGACTATGCGCTGCCGGCGCTGGTGCCACCGCAAGCGTGCTGCGACACGTTGTGCGCGGCGTTTGCCCAGTTTTTACGCGACCCGCTCGCCGACGAGTACTGGGGCGAGCTCTGTGCGAGTGCGAAGCGCATCATGCGCGCGCACCCGACACGCTTGCACATCCTGCCGCTCGAACACAGCGACTGGCAGAGCTGCCGGCTTGTGGGCAAGATCCACCAAGCCGGGCAGCTACCGCTGGTCGAGCTCAAGGAGCGGCTGAAGCGTCGCAAGACAGCCGACGCCGAGCGCAGCCGCGTCCGCGCCGTCTCGGAGCTCATGGCCATGGCGCGCCATCGAGGCTGATCCACGTTGCTGTGCACGAGCGGTCGCGTTGAATCTTGCATGCGTGGTCGTTGGTATGTTTCGTTCTAGTAATGCCTTTAAACGTTGGATGTACGGGCATGAACCCTAACCACCGTGGCTCGATCGAAGAGGCAGCGCCACAGAGAGGTGTCGTTCGACAGAGATATGCTCACATTGAGTCTACGCTGGTGAAGACATGTTGTACAGCGTCCCGTAGCGCGCAGAAGCTTCTTGGAACCGTCGTTGTCCCCGTTGAGAGACCGTGTGCGTGGGAGTCAGAGCTGTGCATCGAAATCTTGTGCATTTTAGCCAATCACCCGTGCTTTTCGTTGACCAATCACAGCGCATTGTCTATCCCGAACGAACCAATCACGCTGCCGGTGCTGAATTTGCACTTGACAGGATGTCAACCACGCGGGTCCGGCTACGCCCAGCCGCGCCCACGGACGTCTCGCGCTACGAGGACGTGCTGGCGCGCGTTCGCCTCCGCGTCTCCAACGCGCTGCCACGCGTCTTCCTCTTCTCGGCGCCGATCGATCCATGCTTGGAACTCCCGGCGACCAACGTCTCGGCCGTCGATGCAGCGTCGGCGACCGTCGTGCCTGGCCACCACGTGCGCTTTGGCAACCCGGCATGGGACGCCGAGCTGCTTGGTCCTGTGCGCAAGACGATCCGAAAAACGTTTGCGCCAAGCAGCCCGTTCTCGATCTCGCTCGCCTACTACGCGACGAGCCTTCGCCGCTGGCCGCGCCCGCCCGGCGCCTTTGGGACGCTCTGCATTGAGCTGCCGCTGTTTCCAGCGACGACCGCCGCACGCTGCGCCCTGTGGCTCGCCGGCACGAACCTTCCGGTGGACATTGGCGCGTCGCCCGTGCTCGTGTACGACCTCATCTTGAACGGGCCGGATGTGCGGAATGTCGAGGCGATTGCCGGAGTTCGCGCGCTGGCCTCGCGGCCGTCGCCAACTCAGTTTGTCTTTTACAAGGCGCTGACCAACCTGAACGTCGATCCGGACGAGCTGCACCCGCGCGACGCCGCCATCACATCCGTTCTCTTGACGTCGACCATGTACGACGTGCTTTTGGCCCACCTCGAGTGGTCGCGGTCCAAAGACGGCCCGACCGTGACGTCCTGGTGCGTCGCGTCGGCCAGCGCCGACGTACCGGATGCGATTCTCTCGACGCCGCAGGCGTGCGTGCTGCAAGGCCGCATCCAGGCCACCGCCGGGCGCAGTGCGTGCGGCCTAGTCTTCTGGGCCAAGAGCCACCGCGCACACGTCGCGCCGCTCGCAGCACTCAGCGATGTCGTTCGAGGCGGCGGCACCGCGGCGTTCGGCCACGACAATCTCGACGCGCTGCTCGAGATGGTTTTGCCGCGCTTTCAAGATCCGCGCGAGACAGCGCAAGACAGCTTTGGCGGCAGCGTCGCGTCGTTTTACGCTGCGCTGAGCGACGGCCACCACCTGGAATGGATCGAGCGCTTTCTCTGCGACGTGTTTGACGCGCCACCTCGCAGCGACGACCTGAACGCGATGAGTCAGCTGCTGGCGCGCGATGTCGCTACCTTTGGCTGGTCAATCATGGGCCCGATGCTCTCGCGCCTCCTGGAGCGCTGGACGACGACGTCGACGTGCAACTGGCGCCTTGCGTGCGGCTACCACCTCGTCGCGAACCTCGCGGGTGTCTCGACCGACCCCGTCCGGCTGGCCATCGACGCGCCCGGCTTCCACGAGTGGGTTGTTGACGCCTACACCGACCTCGCCGGCGCCGCGCAGATGGCGATCCGTCACGACGACCTAGAAAGCGATACTGCGGCTGCACGCTGCGTGTTGCTGCACAGCTTTCAGCTCCATGCATACGTCGCACAACTGGACGTGAACCACCGATGGTTCTTTGGCACCGCGCCCAGCGATATCGTCCGCACGATCGCATCGTTCCGTGGGCCGACGTATGACCTCGACGCAATCGTGATGGACCTCATGAGGGTGCACCTTATGGCGCCGACGCTCTTCGCAGTCTATCGACATGGCGTCACAGCGCTCCGGGTCGAATGGATTCAGATCACCCTCGATGCGTACTCGCTCCGCGTCCTGCAGTCTACGACGCAAGATTTATCGGTCGACGTGTGCGCGAGTATCCTCGGCGTCGCTGCGATGGCAGATGTCTTCGGCTCGTTCTTCGATCTCATGGCGAGCGACCGACGCCTGCACATGGTGCCTTCGGCGCTGTTGTGTCTCGAGTCCCTTCCCACACCAGCGACACCCGACGTCCTCGCGCACTGCCGCCATACGCTGTTCGCCTTTGCATCCGACGTCAACGGCGCACGTCGTCCTCTCGATGACGACGAAGCGGTCCGTGTCGACGACGCCGCGGCGATGGACGATCCGATGGACGCCTCGTTGTGGCTCGACGCATTTGCTTTTTCGTCGCGTTTGATCCAACCCACTTGGTGTCGTTTGGCACCACGTGGGTTGCGAGTGCGTCGCAATTCAATCACGCGCTCGTGCTGGACGTCCTCGTCCGCTTCCATCACCGGTTTCCTCAGGAAAAAGAGAGTTTTATCGCGCTCGCCACCGCCACGCTGGATGCGTTGCCCGACACGGATGTGGCCCGTCGGCAAGAGCTGCACGAGCTCCTCGACGCCGCTGAAAGCCCAGCTCGCAAGCGCAGGCGCGCTGAGTAGGTGGCATGCGACTGTAATATGAATGAAATCGAGTTGTACGATGCATCCAACACAAGCCGCTGTACTTTGTACATGTCGATCGAGCGTTTACGAGGACAGTGTGCGAGCGCGAGCGCAAGGGCAAGACTTTATAGTGCAGTCGTTGGCGAAAACTGCATAATAAAGGGGACGCTCGGATTGTGTTTCAACTCGCCGTGACGGACGCGACGCGCCACCGCTCGGATCACGGGCCCAGCGCGCAGGGGTCGTGCAGGATGAGCGATTGTACTTTCCATGTCTCAAGTTTTGCGTGCGTCTTGTATGTTGTAGTACTTACGCTTTGCATCCATATTGTGCGAGAGTCCATTCAGTGCTGCGGTGAGATGCTCGCCTCTCGCTTTGGTTGTTCATGACGTGGCAGCACAGTTGAGCACGAATCCATGACGTGGCACGCTCGGGATGCAATATGACGACAAAGGCCATGGCAAGCACATCTCTTCTACCGCGCGATGAAAGCTACCGATTTGACGCTGTTATACCATGTATACGATACTTGGCGTGGACTATAAACTTGACGGCGTGGAGAACATGTCATGTGAACGGGCTTGGTCCGAAATTGCGTGCTATTTAGCTTCAACCAAGAGTCCATACAGTCGACGTACTCGCCTCTCCCAGCGGTGCGCACCCCAACGGCAAAGGTATTGATGAGGATTGCCCTAGTGTCGTTAGCTTCCTATGAGCATGCTATCGGCCTTGCAACCTACCAAGCAGTGCACAAGCTTACCGAGAACGAAGCACGAACCGAACGGCCGTTGGTTATCCGGACCATTCCGCGAAATTAACCGGACGATTGGACATCGGTATCCGGAGTGCGTCGTGGTCAGATCCCAACGTTGACGATGGTCCGGACCCGTGCGATGAAGAGGTCGCCCGACGCAGAGCTCACCGACGTCCAGCGCTTCGAGGCCGCGCTCGCGCTCGTCAAGCCTCGCACGCTGGACCGACCGCGCCACAGCTTCTACCTCTCTGCGCCGGTCGATCCGATGCTGGTGCTTCCGGCCGACAGCGACGAGGTCGCATGCAACGGTGGCAGCGAAGGCCACGCCTGCGCGACGCAGGTGCCAGGTGACCATGTATCCATTGGCAACCGAGCCTGGATCGACGCGCTCCAAGGCCACGTGCGCAAGACGATCCAGACGATGTTTGCCCCGTCCGGGTCGTTCTCGCTGCAACTCGCGTACTACGCAGCGAGCCTGTCTGGCCCGCAACAGCCGTGGGCGCCCACGAATCGCCCGCCAGGAACGTTTGGCTTTCTCTGCGTCGAGTTGCCCGTCGTGCCGGCCAAGACACCTGCGCGCTGCTCTGTCTGGCTCTGCGGCGCGACAGCCGGTCTCTCGACGCGCCGGCCATGGCTTGTCTACCACCTCGTGTTGGACGACGAGAACGGCGATGAGAATGCAGCTGCCGTCGCAGCGCTCCTCGCACTCGCTACTCGCCCATCGCCGCAGGTCCACGTCCTGTGCAAGACGATCACGACCCAGTCCGGCGGCCTCCATCCGCACGACAAGGCGATGCTTGCCGCGCTGCTGGCCACCCAGGCGTACGACGTACTCCTCGTTCGGCTGCAGTGGGCGAAAGAAGCGGACCTCCCGCGCGTCGCCGAGTGGACGCTCCCGGACGGCGCGACCCTGTGCGACGCGGTGACCCACCACCCTCGCTACTGCAAGATCGATGCCCGCCTGTTTGGAAACGGCGCCAAGCCCACGTACGGCTTTGTCTTTTGGCCCAAGTATCATCGCGCGCAGATCGCACACCTCTCTGCGATTGCACGCTCGCTTGCCGCCGCCTCCGACGAGACCATTGACCTCTTTGGCCAGCCGTCGGTCGACGCACTTTTGAGGCCGTCGTGACGCGCCTGCAGTCCCGAGAGCCGAGCGTTCAACTGCCGTAGCGACGACATTGTCGCCGTCTACGCGGCACTCGGTGACGCGCACCGTCTCGACTGGATCGAGCGATTCTTGACCCAGCTCTTCCAAGCCCCCATCAACGGTGATGCGGCCTTTCTTGAAGCCGTTGGCCAGCTCATCTCGCGGGACATTGCCGTTTTTGGCTGGTCGAACCTGGAGCCGATCCTCTCTCAGCTTCTCCAGCGCTGGGTGCGCGCAAGCCGCTACGCACACATTGCCAATGGCTGCCGCCTCGTGGCCAGCATCGCCGGCGTCACGACCCGCCCCATCTGCGCCAAAGTCAAGGCGCCAGGTGTCTCGGAGTGGATCGTCGAGGCTTACACGCTGTTGACGGAAGGCGCGGCCGCCATCGGCGCCGAAGACAACTCGATGCTCGTCTTCGACGCGATCCCGCGTGACATTTTGGAGATGAGCTTTGCGCTGGACGCGTACTTGGCGCGGCTGCCCGTGACGCACCGGTGGTTTTATGGCCACTTGCCCAACGACATTGTCCTCTCGATCGCAGCGATGCGGGGACCGCCCACAACCTTTTGCCACGTGCTACAGCGCGCCGAGTACTCGAAAGTGCGGGCGCTGGCCCCGGCCGTGGCCATGGCGTACCAACAAGGCCATGACGCACTCGCCGCGCCGTGGGTCCCCGCCGTCTTGGATGCTTACAACCGACACGACACGAGCCATGACATGTGTTGGCTGTCTGTGGACGTCCTCGCGGCGCTGCTGGTCGTCGGTGTCGTCGGCGACCGCTCGCTCGAGGTCGCCGGGCTCATGGTTGGCCGCCTGCATCTCCGCGTGGCGCCCGCGGTGCTCTTGGTCTTGCGGGACTGGCCAACGCTTGGCACACTCGATTTCATTGCGCAGTGCAGTCGCCTCTTGCTGGCTGTGGTCACGTCTGGTGTGGATGTCGTGACTGAGATGCCGACGACGAGCCACGACCCTGTGCACGACTACTATGCCAATGGGCCCGACGGCCAAAGCCTCGGCGGCGTCTCGGTCGGCGTTGGTCTGGCGCTTGATGCGTTCGCGTACTTTGCAGCCTTTGACACCGCCAACTTGACTGCGTTTGTGACGGCGTGGGTCGCCGCTGTCGTCCCGCGCCACGTTCGCACAGTGTTGTTGAAGGTCACACTGCGCTTCAGCGACCGGTTTCCCGACCTCCACCGGGCTTTTGAGACGCTAACGACGGCGACGCTCGCAGCTCTGCCGTTGACGTCGGACGACGACCGTCGCCAGGTGCAAGCTCTCGTCGACGCGGCGCAAGAACGTCCTTTGAAGCGCCAAAGAGTTGCTTAGGCCCAGGCTTTCTTGTAGTAGTATATTGATCTCTCTCCAGTTGTGGTGAAGGAGCTTTATGCATGACCATGACGACATGGAAGGAGGTGGCAATAGGAGAATCTGCATGTCGCAACCAAGCAGGAGGAGGTGGCACTCGAAGCAACGTTGGCACCTCGAACGAACATGCTACCACTGATACGTGCCGCGTGCTTCCTGTAAGGAGGACGCGTAGAAGTGCACACTCTGTACTAGGCTATTGTCGTAGAGTACGTACTTCATTCGCGACGCGGACGCTTAAATGTTGACGCTGCCTCGTCGTCGTCCATTTGCATCTCCAAGTCGGCGACCGTGGCCAGGATACGGACGACCATGGTGTCTTTGGCCTCGTCCATCGCCTTTGTGACCACCTCAAAACGAGATGATCGCGTCGCCGCCACATGCAGCAGGTGGCGACGCAGCGGTGCATCGTCGAGCTCGAGACGCGCCACTGGCAAGAGCACCGTGTCTGTGACGTGCAAGGAGTTGGGTAGATGTTGCAGCCACGCTTCGATGAATGATGGTAGTTGCGTCGGTGCAAACCGTCGGAGGAGCTCGATCGCATCATGTACGAGTTGGTGCAGCGCCGGCGCTGCACGCGTTCCTGGTAGATGATGGCTCGGCTGCTTCTCGGTCCGCGCCATGACACCAAACACCGGGACGAGCTCGAAGACGTACATGACGACCTGCGACCCAAAGCCAGATGAGAGCAAGTGGGGTTGCTCCCCAGCGATCGAGCGCATGCCTGGCAGCAGCTCGGCGCCAAAGGCCTCGACCAAGGTGCCAAACATGGCGTCGTCGAGGCGCTTCTCATGCAGTGCGAGAACGAGGAGGCTGCTCGCTGCGTCACCGCCGGCTGCGTCCAAGCAGGTTGAGGCTTCCGATCGCACCGTATCCAGTACGTGCGCGACCAAAGGGCTACGCCAGAGCATCGGGTCGCACTGGACGGCGGCCGCAAGCCCACCGCAATGTCCGAGTAGACGTGAAAGCCCCAGCGATTCAAAATCCAAGAAGCAAAAGGCGGTGGCGATGACAGTAGAAACGCATCCACGGCCGAGACGAGCGCAGGTGGCAGGATGCAGCCAACGTAGTTGGCTGCCGCACGCTGCGGCGCCGTCGTCGTGACATAGGCTTCGAGAAGAAGATGGTGCTTGACCATGTCCGATCGGCGCTGCGTGCAAGATCCCAAGTATTGTACCGCGAGGAGCGCTGCATAGCACCGCTTGAGCAGCTCCGCTTCGTGTGGTTGACGCAGTGGCGGACACAGCGGCGCATCGTCCAAACCGACCAAGCTCGCCAAAAGGTGCAGTACGTCTTCCACGTTGCGGTGGGTCCAGCGCGTGACGAGCTGCAGCAAAGCTGACTGGAATGGACCCCATCCGTGCCTCGTGAGGAGGCCATGCAGCCACAGCGCGAGTTCGCATGCGGGCACGTCGTCTTGGATCGTGACGATGTCAGCGACAAAGCAGATCGTCAAGTGTAGATCTCTTTGCTGCGCCAAGAGACGGGTTATGGTCGCAAGAGGCGTCGTCCTGCCGTGGTCGAGCCGGCACCGGCGGTGTAGGCTCTGCTGGGCGCTGAAGGTCATCATCGCGGCCTTCAAAGCGTCGTCGAGGTCTGGAATACCAAGGACACTGTGCGCCAGAGGCGTTGCTGGATCAGTGTCGTCGTGCGGAGCAACGCCGCAGCCAAGTCTGCCAAGACGGTATCACGGTCGGCCAAGGCGACACGGTGGTGTTTGGGCCAAAAGACAATCGCATGCCTCGACCGCGTGACGCCGATTCCGTCATCGAAGCGATAGTCGAGTGCCCGGTCGTGACACAGGACGCCAAGCTCCGGAGGCGCGTCGCACGCGGGGTGCACGACGACGTCCCGGATGCGATCTTCCGACTCTTCGTAGTGCGCGTAGCAAGCGGCCAGCGCGACGTCAAAGCACGTGGACGACAAGAGAAAATGGACGAGGGCCTTGTCGCTGGGCGCGAGCTGCTCAAACGCCAACGGTCTGCCACAAGGCGGGTACAGAATGGGCTTCCCAATGCGCTGGATCCGCTCAAACGGGGAGGCCGCGAGCGCCGTAAAGGCTGCAATCGCCGGTTCTTGGTCGGGCGGCGCCAGGCGCATATCCTCGTGCTCATCGTCGTAGACCAACCGAAAGACGAGCGCGACGCGGCGACCAGCGGTGATTGGCGCCGACGCGATCGACGTGGTCAAGAAGGCTGCGGCAAAGGTCGTTTCGACGAGCGATGTCTCTGCAACCAAGGTCGCTGTCTCGCTGCCGTACGTAAACGTGATAACGCCACCCTCATGGATCGACGGGAGGAGCACGAGGAGCGAGCCAAACGTGAGCGTGCTGTCGATCTCGACGTTGTTTGTCGGACGCAACGGCAACATGGCCGCGTCGCCGACATTGTCGATGGCCATGTGCGAGAGCACGAGCTGCATCTTGCCCGTCGGTCCCATGCGCTCGAAAACATCCTTCTGCATCAAGGCGAGCATCGCGGCGTAGCCCTCTTCGCCGACGAACGTTATCTTGGTCGCGGGAATGCTACATGACGGGTAGAGTGCGTGGATCTGCGCGGCTTGGGCGGCGCGGAGCGGCCATGCGAGCGGCTCGTCCATAGCATCGAGAAGAAGGGAGAGTCGTGGCGACTGCGGCACCGTGCCCGTGAAGGCGAATGCGCCAGGCTTCTGGACGCGCGCCATGACCGCTTCGTACGCGTTGGCTGTCATCGCGGAACGTTCGGATGCGCCCGCCAATGGCCGTCATTATAGAAAATATAAAAGAAAGAGCAGAATGCCAGCTTTCAGACCGCAACTCATTCTCGCAGCGCGACACAGCCTTGATGTCTGTGGGTGTGAACTGCAGTGGTAGACACTGCTCTATGCACACCTTTGCCTTTGTTTCTGTGCCCTTTTCACATAGTACTTCCCAATCACGACGATGTGCAAACGATTGTTGAATTATACCAAAAGTGCGCGCGAGTCAAGGGACACAATGTAGCACCGATTCTGTTGGTGTTCAAACGAGGTATGACCATGTCATTAGAGAGCTGGTGGACTTTCTACTGCGCTCGTGCCACGCGACGAGCCAGCGTCCGTGGTCGTGGTGCAAAATGAGGCGCCGAACAAAGAGACATGCCACGAAGGGAAGAGAGCGTGAAGAAGCGACTCGGCGAGCAATGGTCTCACGGCGCGACGAGCCCAATGCCAGACGTGAAGCGTGCACTAATTGCAGCCTGGACCGCGAATGTTGTTGAGGTTGAAGCACGAGAAGTTTCCAGCGCTTCGTATTGGCTCTTTCTTATATTGTCGATCTGCCCGTTGAATTCGATGCAACGGGCAAGTTCGCACACTTTTCAATTTGCGAGATGACCGACAACCCATACGACGCCGCGGTTGCGCTGGTTCAAGAGCCAGGCGATTTCGCCTTCACGGGCACGCTGCCGCCGTCGACGCCGTTCCTTATCTACGTTGATGGCATGGACGAGCCGCTCGGTTGGCCGCTCTGCGCCGCCCAAGCCACGCAGCTGCAGGTGCTCCACCCGTCATGCATCGTTCCCGCGACCAACCTCCGGCTCGCGTACGACGATGGCTACCACGCGATGCTCAGCGCAATCCGCAAAGGCATCATCGAGCGCTTGGTGCCGACGGGCGAGTTCAAGCTCGTCCTCTCGCACATGGCCATTGACAGCGTCGGCGACGCCGCCGCATTGCAACTGCTTCCGACGAACGACGACGCGATCGACAGCACGCTCACGTTTGGATCGCTCCTCGTGCTTCTTCCATCGACGTGCGAAGACGGCGCCATCACCTTTGCCTATGGCAGCGAGACCTTGAAGGTGGATGTGCCCACGTCGCATGCTACCACCTTTGCCGCAGCCTTCGTAGCCACGTCGATCGCGTCGGCGCCGATCACCGCTGGTTGCCGCGTCGCGCTGATCTTTCGGTTGGTCTACGAAAAGAAGCATCTCAAGATGCGCCTGGCGCCGCCCAACCAAGACGCGGCGATTGCAGCCTTCACGGCGCTCGCCCAATCGCCGTTGGAGCGGTATCAGCGCATTGGCCGGTTCGTCCCGTACGCCAACCATCACGGTCGCCATCTGGGTCGCCATTCGTTTGAACAGCTCCCGCGCATCGAGAAGGACCTCGTCCGCTTTCTCTTGTCGACCAAGTGCTTTGACGTTGCACTGGCGGTGTGCTACGGCGATGGCGAAGACTCGGCGGACCAACTGCATGATGTGGTGCTGCATCCGGCGTGCGGCGCGCCGCCCGAGCTACGAGAATTGTGCAACAATCAGACGCTCGACCATTGCCTCCCCGAGCGCGTTTGCAGCACGCATTCGAGCCATGTGCTCGTCTTTTGGCCCACGCACCACCGCATTGTCATGGCGGACCGGGCAAAGGCACTGACGTACTTGGCCACGACGCTGCTCGGCGACGCACCGCAAGGCGACGAGCCGGCACCGTTGCTGGGCTATCTCGGTATTTCGGACGTGGACGTCGTCTTGGAGGCCACGATGATGACGTTCAGTGCCCAACGGTCGTCCGAGCAGCATCATTTTACGTACTGGCAGCGACACCAATCTCAACCGACGGCACTGGCGACCATGGCCCGTCTCTTGGCCCATCAAGGTGATCTGGAGCTTACACTGCGGTTCATCGCCGACGTCGTCTCGATTCAGGACGACGTGTCGGCGCCGGAAGTGGCGCTGTGGCTCCATGGGCTCCTCACGACGCATGGATGGAGTCCGTTTGACCCGGCCTTGCCAAAGCTGGTCCGTCGCTGGCGCGTCAGCCACCTGGCCGGCGTCCTGCACTTTCTGGCGAGCTTGGCCGGTCTCGCCGACGCCCCGCTGTGTCCGCCACTGCGCCAGAAGCACGACGCCGAGCTCCTCAAGCGATGCTGGACAGCGCTTCGCGCCGGGAACTTTTATCTGCCGTCCGAGCGCCACCAGTCGGCAGTGGTCGTCCAGCACTACCTTCTTCTCGACGCGTTCATCACGACGATGGCGCCGCAGCGCGCGTATGCCAACTACTTTGGCGACCGTCTCCCACCTGCACTGGTCTCGGCCGTCGACGCCTTTGTCTTACCGCCGTCGGTCGCACACTGGATCATGCGACAGCATGTCTTTCACGTCTACTCGGACATTGCGGTGGGACTTGCGGCCGCCGTCCAGCACAACCCGACGCTCTGGCGTAGCCCCTTGGTCGCGCACGTACTGGATACGGTGCGATTGGAGGTCCTCGGTGCGTTGAGCGCGCGATCGGAAGCGCCCGTCGCTTGGATGCAGCCGCCGTTGACGCAGCGAGCAGCCTCCTCTTTCTCGCACTGCACGAGAAGCGCCTCGACGACGCCATGTTTACACACTTGGTCGAGATCTACGGCGCCGGCCTGCTGCCAGGCGTGCGCTCGATCGTTGTCACGCACACGCACCTGCTATCCTCAGGCTTCGAATCGAAGGTCGTGAAGTACGTCAACGCGTTGGCCCCGGCGCTGGTCGAGTTGGCGCTGGCCGAGAAGAAGAGAGTGCGTTTTGGTGAACTCGAAGGTCCTCAGCCAGAAGCGCTCGTGCATGATGCCATCGAGGTCCTCCGAGCGCTTGCCCCCGCACAGCTGCCGTCGTTTCTTCAAGCGTGGCTGCAACGGCAGCCCAAGGTGCTGGAAGTGACGGATCGAGTGCTTTTACCAGTGGCCGCACTCGTTCTGGACGATGCGCCGCTGTGCCGCCAGCTACTCGACGAGGCGACGTCGCGACCACACGTCGTCTACGACACATGGGTCTCGACCGGGTATTCTGACAGCGACGACGACGCGAACGACCGACGCTTGGCGGAGAAGATGCGCTGGACCAAAGCGAACTTGATCGCCAAGGTCACTGCCACGATTGCAGATTTGAAGGCGCAACTGGCGACGAACCAAGACGTTGCTACCGAGCCAGACGTTGCTACCGAGCCAGCCCCAAAGCGTCGGCGCTGCGAATGCGATGTGTAACCCACCCGCCCTAGTGTTTGTTGCATTTGGTGGGTGCTGTATTACCAAGGATTATGAGACATGTTGAAAACGAACAGGAAAATGTATGTTATTGGCGTCTTGGTGTTGCGATTTCGGTCGTTTGTGGTGGATGTTTGATTGGAACGCTGTGCCACAACACCTCGCTGCTACTACGAGTAGTACTGTACGTAGCAGCACGTACAACGGAGTGTGTCCCTCCATATGTCTCGAAAGGTGAGGTTGAAATTGCCTCACCATGGTTGTCTATACTGTCTTTACTATATACTAGTATTCTGGTCTATAGTCCGAATAGCTTTGACGGCATAGTGTTATACCTCGTGGATTTGAAAAATAGTCTCTGGGTGCAAGATCTCAGTGTTGTTGCTGCGAGCAAGACACGGAATGATGGTCACTCGGAGCCCGACCGATCCAAACGGTCTAGACCAACAGTATATGTCTATGGAATGAAACGCACCACATTGTTGTGCAAATATACCACGAGTAGTGTACAAATCGAATGTGTAGATTCAATTTGCATTGCATATGAACTTACGGGCAATTCAGACTGCATGTGTTGCAAGAACCGATCGTTGCTTCAGCGTGGTGTATGTGACCTTCGGCAACTTCATCCGCACGCCTGCGCTCCGAGCACCAGGGTCTGTAGCACAGACCGGCCTTAGACCACTTGTCGGTGGCAGTGGGGCCCGCGGCGAGGTAGCCGACGACGCGCTAGAGATCATCGCGCACTGTCGTTTAGCTTCGACTGCCTTTTTTACAAATATCCGGATAATCCGGCTACCGGATACGGCTGGAGACCTCAAACGTCATTCCATCAGCTCCTCCATCGCCCAAGGAGAGCAAAATTGAAAAAGAGCAAACAAGATAGACAACACTAGGGACAGCAATGATTTATAGTCAGAATAGGGTTACGACTCGGGCAAGGTTGAGTGACGACGCGCGCGCAATTGCCGTTCGAGGGGGCGAAGCTCGTCGTCGAGGGCCAGGAGCGCCTCGGTGGCCTTTGCGACGACCTGGCTGACGCTGCCTGCGTCATCGCTCGTGTCGTCATCATCAAGAACCGCACTCGTGGCCATCAGCGCGATGTCGTTCACAAACGACTCCACCGAGTCGTACGCGAGATCGCTCAGCTTGCGGCGCATGCGCTGGAGGTCCATCGTCGCACCGCCTTCCGTCTGCTTGCTGTCGCGAAGGTGGACGCTCTCGGGCATCGCAATCAGCTGGTAAAACACGTTTTCCAAGTACGCGTGGAGGCGTGCGATTGGCAGGCGCGAGAAACTCTGCTTGGATCGCTTCCTGGCCCCGTGCTCGTCCAGCGATGCAGAAATCTCGTGTCGGCGCTTCTGTTGCTTGGCAGGGCGCGATGGAGTGGTAGATGCGCTGCTTGGGCTACTGCCCGACGCTGCGTGGGAGCTCTTGTCGCTGCTGCGACTGACTTTGGCGGCTTGGTCCATCTTGAGCATCTGGACTGCGTTGGCCGTGTACAGCTGCACTGCAGTCGGGTCCACAATGAACTCGATCTTGACAGTTTCTGTGCCGTCCTCGTGCACGGTGCGCGTGACGCGCTTGATCGCTTGGCGGCGCTCTGCCGGTGGGGAGGCAGTCGCCGCCGCCCTCGCCTGCGTCAACAGAGTTGCAAAAAGCCGAGTGGACCGACTGCTGCTGCTGCTGCCATGTCTGCTCCCACCCGACGTGTCGGCCATATCGCGCTTGAGGTTCTCGAGCTCGGCGGCATCGTCGCGCGCTTGCAAGACCAGCGCCGAGCGCTGCGACCGATTGCCGTCTTTCGTAAAGAGGTTGTGAAGACCCGTTGTGGGGCGTGCGGTCACAAGGTCGTCTCCGTTTGCGCCAAACACATCGTGCTCCAGGTCGACGTCGTCATCACTGTCCCTGTCGTTCTGATCGTCTATCACCTGGTCGCTTGAGAGCGCGTCGATCTGTGCACGATAGCGCTGGTCGCACCGCGCCAAGTACGCTTGGTGCTGCGCGTGGAGCGACTTGCGGCCGCCACGAACAAACTTGTCGAGGCCGATGTCGCCGCGCTGCGAGCCTTTGATGCTGAGAGTCCGGATCATCGCGATGCGATCCCAGCGCGGTAGTTTCTGGATCGCGGCGTCGTCCATCCCGAACGCCCTGAGCACATCCCCTGCTTGCTTCATTTTGAGCTTTCGCAGATCCGCCGATGTGCCCGAGAGGAGCGACGCCGATGTCGACAGCTCGCCTCGCTTCACCGGGGCGCGAAGAAAGCTAAAGCCCTCGCCACAGGCCGACGGGTCGCCATCGCCCGTGAGCTGGAGCATGCCTTTTCCTTGCAAATGACACTCGATATAGTTGCGGGTCCACTGCCACGGCGTGCGCTCCAGCTGCAGCTCGATCGACCGCGCAATCTGAATGTCGTGCTTGAGCTTCCTAACCACGGGGTCGAGCGCAAACAACGCCTGCTTGAGCTCTCGCTTGGAAAAGCCGTCGAGCACTCGCGTCTGGAGCTGCTTCTGACGGTCGCGGAGACGCGTGGTGAGCTGCTGGATCGCTTTCGCGACGTCCGTCGAGCTCGTTAGCTGCGAGAGACCCATGTCCACGAGCCGGCGGAGGCCGCACAAGTGGCTTTCGTAGAGGCAGACGGACTCTGGCGTCAGCATGGCCCGGACCGCATCGTCGGTGACGCGCTCGTGCGCTGCCTTTTGCGTCCACCCGCCCGCGTCGCGCTTAAAGGTGGCGAGTTCCTTGAGGCATTTACGGACGGCCGTGACCGACTGGCTCGGAAAGAGGCGCTGGACGGCGTCCATCAAAATGTGCTCGCCGCCGTTGCTGGCCTCTTTGAAGAGGCGCAGGACGTGCAATGACATGTACGGCTTGACAAAGTTGTTGGCGGCGCGCGAACCGGGTGCCGGTACCTCCATCTGCGGCTCGACTTGGCCCGCGACAAAGACCGGTGGCAGCTCCATCAACGACAAGGCGGTGGCGCCACGCTTACTAGTACCAGAGAATGTGCGCACGAGGAGAAAGTACTCGAAGTCGTCAACGGCCTCGAGCATCGACGCGCGCGGCCTGTGCTGGAAGATCGGGATCTTGGCGAGATTCGAGTGGAGCGACGAGACCACGGTCCCAGCTGGCACGTCGCCGAGGAACGGCGTGTCGTCGTTGGCGTCCAGCGTCACGACGTCGCCCAGCTCCACGCTGGGTGGCGCTGGCGCCTCGCTAGACGGACGCCAGTAGTGCAGGAGGCGCGACGCCATGCCGGGACGCGACAGCACCGGCGGGTTCTGCTCCACGTACTCGAGGAGAAGGAGCTTTCCGCCTCGCGTTGGGTTCAAGTCGGAGGCCGTCAGGACGGGCGCGGCTTCTGCCGGCGTCGCGTCGCTGGCGGGCGCGATGACGAGGCGCTCGTTCATGCAAAACGTGCCGCGCCGCCGGTGCAGGTCGCGGAGCTGCTGCGGCGAGAGCTCGGGTGTCGCCCACGCGAGCTGCATGGCCGGAACCGAGTGGTGCACACTCGCCATGTGGTGCAAACTGGCCATGTGGTGACGACGGCGGCGGTGCGTCGTGGTACGCTCGTTGGCTGCGACAGCGGCCGTCGCGTCGTCGAACGCCAAGGTGTCGATCGCCACTCGGAGCCGTCCCTCCTTTCCTGGCTCTTCGATCCGACGCGCCTCCAAGCGTCTCTCAAAGATCCCGACCGGCCGTCTCGGAATGTGCAACGGAGGTCTCTTCGCCGGCGACGATATAAGCACGATATGTGCATCGTTCACATCGAGGATGATCTGGGACGGTGGCATGTCGAGGCAGCAGTCCCACGCGACGGCGTCGAGCCACGCGCCGTCGTCCAACGACGGGTTCAGAGGACACGCGAGCGACGATGGTGGCTCGCTGCGTGAGCTCTGTCCGGGATAAGGCGGGACTTCCCAGCGATACGTGCGCGGACGGGTCATGTCAAACGGTACTTCTAGTGCTGCTTCTAGCGGCTGCGGTGTACAGCTCCGGCTGCTATCTATGTCGTGGTGCAGCCGTGTGCTCCGAGTGGCCCGACCCGCGTTCCGTGGGCACTGCAACGTGTCCTCCCCCAATGTCATTGCTGGCGCGGGTCCCAAGCAAGGCGCGTCGCCCCATACAATATCCTGTTCCCAATCGAGCTGCTCGACGGGAAGGTACAGTGCATCGGGCAGCTGCAGCACGGTGCGCGATGCACGTGGCGGCACGGCCGATGAGAACCGACGCATCGGCTTGCCGACCCGGTTTCGCGCCAGGCTCGCGTGCGATGGCACCGCAGACAGGTCTGAGTCGTCCTGCGTGCAGCGTGGACTGTCGTTGCCGCTATGGTCGGCGAACGGGGCAGTCGCGTCGAGGTCCTGGACGAGATGGCGCAGGGCGCCACGGACGTCCTGCCCCGGCTTGGCACAGAGCCGCATGGCACTCAGCTGGCCTAGGTCGGCGATGGCACAGTCCATCGGCAGCGCGGCCACTGCCGTCGGTCGCTGCATCCTGCCTCTGCCCATGGGCTGCCGCTTTTACTAATGAAACACCACCCATGAGGAAATCGTCATACTATTTTTGTTATTGCAAATAGTGTTAGTTTGTATGTCTATTTAGACAGGCTACTAGACAGGCTGTGATACTGTATACACTATTTATGTTTACAAAACGACCAACACTCGGGATCGCGTGGGCGATGGCGTGTCTCCGGCGCCAACTATCAAGAAAGCCTGCCACCACCCGGACCAATTGACAAAGTTGATACTTGCATGCACTTGATACTATTGAAGAATGCTGCTGATAGTGTGTTGGCGACTTGGTCTTAGACAACAGAGCTGCGAGGTGCGCTTCGGGTAGCACTAAAGTACCCTCGTGCTGCCTGCGCATCGCCAGCACGTCAATATCAAAGTCTTGCATGACAATAGTGTACACACATCCCACGAACGCTGCTACAACAAACCGTAGAAATAGATGCGCAAAGTTAGTGGGCGGAAATCGGTTGCGAGCTGTGGCACTCATCGGCCTTGCGGATGTTGCAGAGGAGAGCTTGGCGGGGCCAACGGCGCGAGTCAGCTGTCGGAGGACAGGCCCCACACTCCGTCGGTGCGTCGCCGCGCTTTGGACGAACGCGTCGACGTACGCGTATGTGAGATCGGGGTGCCGCTGGGTGAGGAAACGCAACACGTCGCGTGGGGCTGCCACGTCATAGTGCGTCTGAGTCGCCAGCGTGCGTTCGACGTAGCCGAGTATTCGGCCCTTGAGCAAGTGGCGCGACGCCAGCATCAAGAGACCTGGCACGACGCGTGGCCCGAGCACGTCGAGGTGCGGCGTCACCGCGTCGTACAGCGCATCCGGCAGGGTTGCCATGTACGCCAGCGCCTTGATGACGTGGGCAATGCACGGGCCGAGGCGCAACGTCGGGTACATCTCGGTCGTTGTCGAAAGAAGCGGAAGAAGCCTCGTCAAGGTGGCGTGGGCCGAGTGAAAGTGTGCGTCCAAAAGAACCGCCCACGCAGCGTCGGGCGCCGCGTTCCGCTTGGGAAGGAACCGAGTGACGTGGTCCACCATGTCGTCCGGCAGCGTCTGCTGGAGCAAGCGCAACACCGTCGGATGGGAAGGCGTCCGGTCTTCCGTCTCGTGGTTCAGAAAGAGCGCGTGGTGCAAAAGATTCGTCAGCGATTGCAGCGACCCACGCAAGCCAACAAAGCTATGGCCCATGGCCGACCACGCCATCTGCAGCAGCTCGTCCGCGTTGCCAGTGGCGTCCGTCGTCACAAGCGCACATGTCCACGATAGCGCCGTCGTCGCATCGTCCCAGGACGTCAACTGGCGCGAAAGGAGCGCGGCAATCGAGTTTCGAAGCGCCGTCCAGCGAAAGATTTGAAGGAGGCGGCGTGAGCGCTGCACGAGCACCGCCACGTTGGCCGTAAACGTCTCGAGCGTCGCGACAACGGTCGTGGCCAAATTCAAATCGTTCGCGTCCATGGCAACCTCGAGCAAGTCGGCGACGACAGTCGGGTTGGGCCGCTCTGCCCTACAAGCGCGCGCTGTGAACCAAACGAGATCAAATAACCAGCGTACCGGTAGAGCGTGGCAACGCGGTGAGCGAGCACGAGGACGTTTCTGCACCCGAGGCGTGACGCTCTGGGGTTGCGCCGCGCTTCGGAAAGCGCATCGGAGCTCTTCTTTGGGCCGACGAGGTACGCGCGATGGTCCTTTTTCCAAAACACAATCGTCGACACTGGGCTCGTCGACGCCACATCGCACGGAAAGGGAACGTGGAACGATGCCAGCGACCGACCGCACAGCCCCTGGCACACGCCGTGTGGGGCAATCGACGCCGGGTGGGCCTCGGCGGCGATGATAATGCAGTCTCGCACGTCGACTTTGGCAATGTCGAAGGCTTGCGAGTCGAGAAGGACCGAGAGCAGCGCGGCGTTGAACGGACTGAGCATGGTCAGACCATGTTCGTTGAGATCGAGCGCGAGCAGACGCAAGGAGCCGTCATCGAAACTGTGTGCGACGTCGTTCATTGTCGTGACGCTGTCTGCGTGGTTGACGGGACACCGGAGGTCGCCTGTGTCCTTGGCGACGCGCCAGTCCCACGGGCCATGGCGCTCGGTCCATGCCTCGTATACGATGAGACGGTTGAAAGCATGTTGAAAGCTCTCGATTGCGCAAGAATGGGTCGTGGTCATCGTGTATCGGCGGCGGAGCAAAACTAATTGTGATGCGCAGAGTCTTGTGTGGCCATCCGCGTCATTCTATGTGTACAACTTGATACGAAGCTGACCACACCTTTCGGGTCCTTTCACATCCACTTATCAAGTTGATAATAAACTTGATAAGTGGATGTGAAAGGACCCGATCACCTGTTTGCTATCCGGATACGGCCAGTCGAGTTGCGTTTTTTATGGCATTGATATGACCGTTCACTAAACGCACGCCCTTAAAGTCCGAAAATTGGATTTAGAATATTAAGCCAGCAAAAATTAGCGGGCATGGCGCCTGGACCTCGCCGCTCTACTTCCGCGACTTTTCCTTTAGTCCTCCATGCGATTGCGCCTGCTAATTGGCTCCTGTGCGGAGCTGCATCACGATCAATGAGCCGTAGCTCACATGTGTTGCAGTCTACGACGCGCCTCTTGCGCCTCATCCCTCATTTATCGACTGCACCGAGATCCGAATCGTCTCGCTTGAGATGTGGTCTTCCAGCAGCCCCGTGGCCAGCGCGAGACAACATGCACATCTCCTCGCTCGATTGAGATCTATCAACTGACTTCAATAATACTGACGAGGACTCGGTACTTGATTCGTCTTGGACGTCAGCTACCAAGCTTCAAATTGCACCAGTTCGCGCCCACAGCAAGTGCTGTTGGACATCATCGGCACATCTACTATTATAGTATACCGTGCGAGGCGCAGTCGTAGGGTGCAACCTGTATATATATGTATGAAGGTATTTCGGTTTATCTTCGTTGTTACAAAGAGTTCGCATACGTAGAGACTAGCAATTTCCTTCACTTCTTCGTTCGCTCACCGGGCCGTGGCTGCGCAGGCGCGGCGCGGGGGCTCGTCTTTCTCTTCGGTAGGCGTCCGGGGGCGCTTGTGGCCGCGGGTGAGGCCCATGGCGACACTCTGTGTCAAGGCCTTCCAAGCATTGCCGTCGGGGGCAAAGCTGCGCAGTTTGTCGAGGTCCTCGAGAGACGCCAGCGACTGAGGGGGCGTCAACGACTGGAGGTCGCGGTGCAGGACGATCGGCCACGTGATCTTGGTGCGGCCTAAAAAACGGGGCGCGGCAAAGAAGCGGGTGGCGGCAATGTTGGCAAGGACATCTTCACTCATGCGCAGCACGTGGCCCAGCAGGCGCCAGCGCTGGCGGGCAACGATCTCGCTCAGCGGGACGCTGTCGCAGCGGTCGTAGAGTGCGACGTCGCCGAGCTTGTTCGGGTGAAAGATACCTAGAAGGCGGCGCAGCTGCCGGCGATGAAAGCTGTCAAGGCCCGCCAGCCTTGTTGGCGTCAGGGCCCACGTGCCGCAGTTGTACAAAAGGACTGGGAGCACGTAGCACCTGTACAGCCGCACGCGGTTGCCTTCCGAGATGATGCCTCGACGAAGGTGCGACCTGTGACTCATAAATGCACACATATTGCCCGCTTGCGTTGTTGGTATGTCACCGTTGATGCGCTGCGTCAAAGGTTTTGGCTGAGCCTCAGCAAGACCGTGGTCGAAAGCGTGGTCGAAAGCGGGGCGCGTATCCCATCATGACGGTGGGCGAAACTTTACCGACGCTAGGACGTTTTCTGCAAAGTCGCGCTGGTTAGCGGCGTACTCGAGGTCTTAACGCCTTTGTCTTGGAGTGCGTCCCTCCCGTGACAATAAAGCCTCTATAGAGCCGCCTCAACGTCTCCAGCGAACTTTGCGGCGCACTGGAATTAGCGATGTTGTGATTGCAGCATCCAAACCGCCGTAGGAACCATACTAGTTCGACCACTCGTGTCGACTGCAAACCCCACGAAAGCTAGCATCAGGTAGACCGTCCAAGGCAAAGGCCATCACTTTGCACGAAGACAAAGCCGTTGACGCTTTGAGCAGTAGCTCGTCGAGCGTCATGTCGGCGGTTGCTATTTCCGTTGACGAGCACGGATCGCTCAGCCCCTGTGTGCGGTATCCGAAAGAGTTATCCAACCTTGCATACCAGCTGCGGAAGGTATCGCTTCAAATTCTTTATTCTTGGTTGGACACGGCAGTTCTTTGCGTGTCCACCTACGTGGTGTGGGTGAGGCCCGACGTGCGATGGTTCGCACCGACCTTACACGGTAGCCTCATCGTTTCAGATAAGTCCGTAGCCAAGTCAGGAGATACCACGGGGAAGCCTCGTCGGGTCAAGCAAGATCCGATGATGACGCGAGCAAGTTTTCGCTTCCCGCCATTTCTCGAACGAAGCGGCTCGTTTTGGGGCATTGGCGGCCTCTGATTGGCCGGATGTTTTGAATCCGGCCGATGACAGCCCGTCACCGACCGCCCACTTGACGACACCGGCTGGTGGCAGCGGTCGACAACGAGAGCGAAGATCGGTATTTCTTTCAATTTGGAGGATCATATCATTTTATAACTAACTTAAATAAAAGGCAGCAAAGGCCATCGATGTATACAAGAGGGAATTTCGACGCTCCCATCTCTGCTCTTTTCGAGTTCCGACGATCGTTCTCGGGATGCGTCGTTTACGAAACACACATCTTTCCCTGGACCTCGGAGCGACGAGGACATCAAGCTAAGATTACAAGACATATCGCCAGCCCTCTGATATCACAGAGAGGTCGCACCATGGCAGGACACTGGTAGCAAATCCATTTTGTTGCCCCAAGCCGGCATCCGCGTGCAGAGATTGAGCCGCCAACCCCCCACTCCTGAGGTCTCTGCACCGCCGAGAACGAAGAGCACACAACGAACTATTCTCTCGAATGTTTGATGGGCCAGCCGGCGTTCTTCGCGGCACAGTGGGATGTAGCAGTAGAAGCCTGTGGATCCGCTTTCGTCAAGGCGCCACGTGTCAACTGCTTGGTCGTCGAACTGGTCTGCTGCACAGAGTAGCTGCACGGCAGTCCGACTCAGATCGCATGGCACCATGTGGTCTACTATCGTCGCCAGGTCGTGCTGGCCGTCTTGAAAGTGCCACGTTTCTGGCTTCTGATTGGCTCGCACCCATGTCGGTGACAGCGGGCTTACCACCAGAGACCACCACCCGTGGGATGTAGCAGTGATCGGACATACCACCGCAGGAATCGTCAGCGGTCGACGGGCCACAAGAATATTCCAACGGCGCCGAACCACAGGAACCTTCCGCTCGCCGTGGCAGACGATCGCGATCTTGCAAAACGGATACCGTCCCGGCCAACGATCAGCGCCTCAAAAATCCAGTGACATTTTAATGTCACGTCAAATGGACCCTCGACGAAATATATTGAAGTCCCCGCAATTCTCGGGCAACTTCGTTTAACGAGGTTGCATCTCGCCAGTCAACGCAGGTTTTTTGTTGTTGCTCGAGTCGGTAGTTGGCCACAGACCTCAGTTTGCTTTTTTCCAGCTCGTCGCCACATGCAGTCCAACAGCGCGACGTGGCACCTCGCCGCCTTCCTCGCGCTTGCCGCCGTCACCTCCGCCGCGAGCAACGTCACGTGCGCGCCATCGCAGTACCTCGATGCGGCGACCAACGGCTGCGTCGACTATGTCAACCAAGGCGCCAAGGCCGCCGCGGTGGTCGATGGCACCTTGGACTCGGGCAACACGGCGTGGATGCTCATGTCGTCGGCGCTCGTCATGATCATGACACCGGGCGTCGCCTTCTTCTACGCGGGCCTCGCCGGCGAAGAGATGGCGTCCAACACGATGATGATGTCGTTCGTGAGCATGGCGGTCGTCTCGCTGCAGTTTTGGCTCTTTGGGTACTCGGCCGCCTTTAGCTCGGACGGCGTCTTTACCTGGACGTTTTACAACCACGTGGGGAAGCTACCGAGCGGCACGTACGGCAACGGTACGCCCCATGTGCTCTTTGCGTTCTTCCAGACGCAGTTTGCGATGGTGACACCGGCGCTCCTCAGCGGCGGCATCGTCGGCCGCATGAAGTTTGGCTCGTACCTGCTCTTCATCTTTCTCTGGTCGACGCTTGTGTATGACCCGCTCGCGCACTGGATGTGGTCGCAACATCTCGATGCGTCGTGGGTCCTCGAGCCCTTTGGGTGGGAAGGCAAAATGGGCGCGATCGACTTTGCCGGCGGCACCGTCATCCACATCTCGAGCGGCTTTGGCGCACTCGCAGGCGCGCTCATTGTCGGCCGTCGCTACAACCACAACGAGACCGTCAAGCCGCACAACGTTCCGCTCGTCATGATAGGCACGACGCTCCTCTGGTTTGGCTGGTTTGGCTTCAACGCTGGCTCCCAAGGCGCCGCCGACGGCATCGCGGCGATCGCCGCCATCAACACGCACCTTGCGCCGTGCGCTGGCTTTCTCACCTGGACCTTTCTCGAGTTTGCTTTGTACAAAAAGTTTGATCCGTGCGGCGCTGCCTCCGGAGCGGTCGCGGGCCTGGTCGCGATCACGCCTGCGTGCGGCTACGTCCTCCCCTGGGCCGCCGTCGTCTTTGGCATTGTCGGCGCGGTCACGGGCTTTGGCGCCGTGCGCTTGAAGAACAGCATGCGCTACGACGATACACTCGACTCGTTTGCGATCCACGGCTGCGTCGGCGTCATGGGCGGCTTGCTCACGGGCCTCTTTGCCAACCCGGAGGTCAACCCTGCGGTGGTGGGCGGTGCGTTCTACGGCCACGGACAGCAGTTTGTGCACCAGCTCGTGGCGCAGTGCGTCGCCGCCGGCTACTCGTTTGTGGTGACGCTCCTCATTCTCGTCGCCCTCAAGTACACGATTGGTCTCCGCGTCTCGGAGGAGAGCGAGATGAACGGCATGGACGTGACGTACCACGGCGGCCTCGCGTACGACTACGCGCCCAAGACGCGCCACTCGAACGAGTCGTCGGGCCCGACGACGGGCGAGTTTCAAGTCATGATGACGCCGTCGACGACCGACCCGGACAAGGAGAAATCGCACTTGCACGTGTGAGGATCGATCGCGTCGTGCATGTATAAGACCAATCAGGTCCCAAATGAAGTGTGTTTACATCCAGCTGGATTGTAGGGTTCGGGTAGGGTTTGGGTCCGCCTGCTGCACAAAGTAGAGCTCGCGCAGACCGCGGGTGGCTGTGGCGTCGAAGAAGCCGCGCTTCCACGCAGCGACGCCGCCCCAGTCGGCAAGGACTGGCTCCGTGAACGGCTCGAAGATAGTTCGCATTCGTTCGGATGTGCGTCAACAAGATCGTCGCTGGCGTCAGACCTAAAACACATGCCACGCCACAAGTTCAAGCAATAGAATTGTAATTTCCATAAAAAGGGTTGACACGTGTGTTCGATCGAGGCTAACACGTGGAATAAGCTGGCACGCACAACTCGACGAAGATGGCGTCGCACATTATGGAGGAGCGCGGGACCTATAAAAGCGTAGCCCAAGTTAGCACTAGGCTATGTTAAGGGACTCGTTATGCCAGTAAACGTAGCTTTGCTAGTGCCAAGGCCATAGATAGGTATGCTCCTTGCTACCACGTTGAGCTTTCGTCGGACGGCCACTGGTCGCGTTGCATTCGATCCGAAAGCCTCTTGTGATGGTCGTCTCTTGCCGAGCCTATTGCTCGAGGTCCAGGCTCAGTCGGGTATCGAACCGCTGCAAGCACATGTCAAACCGGCCCGACTAGAGGTGCGTTTGGAAGACTGTCTTTGACGTCAACGACGTCAGGACCGTCGTCTCAAGACACGGGCGACTCGAGAGATAGCTGCAGTGCGATCCTTCGTTTGCTGTTGCCGTCAGTCCAGACACCACACAAGCAAACTCACTGCATTCACGGAAGCATACCACATACATGTATCCACTTCGCCCGACTAGATAGTCGGCGCGTCGCCAGTCGACGCCTTCATGCGGCAAAGTTTGCTCTATCGAGGATGCGATCAGAAAAGCGAGAGGATGCGAGCAGTGGTGCAGTACCTGTATCGAGCTCACGGAGCGGTTGAGAAAGAGACCCTGCGCACGGCCACGCTCGAAGATGGTCGGGGCCGAGTCCGTGGCGCATCGTTGGGCCGCGCGCAAGAACTCGACTTCGTCCTCGGTAAAAGGTACTACGCTGGGCGCCGCGGCGGTGCTGCTGCGGCCAGGTGACGATGCCACAGACGCTGTCCGCAACGCTCTAGCACGTCGTGAAGGATGCTGCAAGCACAGCTGGGACGCGAACCGGAGTGCGCCGAGGTGTTGTCGCGGCGACACTCGTGTGGCGACGCTGTCTTGCTGCAGTCGGGCCACCGCGCCTAGAGAGCACATGATGAATGCATTGTTGACGACACGAGCTCGCACCCGGCGACGCCACCGGTGTCTGCCTGCGCCGCTTGTAGTCGTGCTGTTGGTTGCTAGATAATAGAAGAGAGGGGATCCACCCTCTCTACACATGCAATGGAATTGTACCCAGGCACGTCGGTCACGGAGGCATCGGTAGAGCGTTTCGCAGGTCGGCCTTTTTCAGTGCTGCTTGTTGCGCCGTCCGTGGCGAGATCTACGCTGGCGACCATGTGACTCCGGTGCGACGCACCCTTGCCGTCGACAAGCGTGTCAATGGCGGTAGCTGAATCGGGTGCCATGTTCGCTGCTGGAGCGTCGGCGGGCCGAGCATCCATGACAGCAGCCAATGGCATGGGCTGCGCCTCGACGGTCACCGTCTCTGGAGCAGGTTCAAGTGGTGCAGCTGGCGCATCGGCGACTACCGTTGGCGCAAGCGCATCTCCGGCAAGGGGACGGTTCGGCGCCCAGTACTCGACAAGCCGACGCCGCATCGACGCATAGTTCCACACGGGTTCGTCGGCGCGCCAGGCTTCAAAGGTCCCAACCGTGGCCGGTGGGCAGGCGTTGCAGAGCAGCGCCATCTTCAAGCGGTCGGCGGCCGCCACAAGCCGCGCATCGAGCCCATGACTCGGCACAAAGATGACGTCAACAAAGCGCTGGATGTGCTCCTCGACGCGTGCGAGGCCGTCAGGCCGCTCGTCGTTGTCGGCAAATCGCACGTTTTCGAGAAGCCCAAAAAAGCGGCAGTCGTCCATGAGCTCGAAGCCCTTGGCGTGCACGCTGGCCCAGAGTTCGTACGGCGACCTGCACATGCCGAGCTTGCCGTGGAGGTGGGGCGAGAGCGCCGAGAGCAGAAAGGCCACAGCCGCCGCCACGGTGCGCGCTTGATGGGCCGCGGCCTCGGTTTCCATGACGCCGGCTGCATGCGCAAGGACCGCGCGCGTACGCGCCAGCAGCACTTCGCCAAACTCAGCCCACGGCAAGTCCTGTGGCACGGGCGCGACGGCGATCTCGGCCGCGGCGAGGATCTCTGCGCGGCGGGCCACCGTAATGAACTCGTCGATGGTTGGGTCCGCGAAGTCTCGGATTGTGTAGTACTCCCGCAGGCCGCGGGCAGCCGCGGCGTCGAGGAAGCTGCGCTTCCACGCAGCAACGCCGCACCAGTAGGAGAGGACCGGTCCCGTGAACGGCTCGAAGATGGCTTGCATTCGGATGTGCCCGTTGAAGGATGGCGTCAGAGTTCTAACAAATGCCCGACGCGTTAGACCACAATAATATTACGGTAGGCATAAATATGATGTTAGATTCGTGTTATAACTGTACTAACACGTGTGCTGCGCTGGCCCTTGCAGCGGAAACAACGCGACTGCAGGTGGTGTTTTGAATCTGTATCAGACAGAGACCACTGCCATAGCAAGTGGAAGCTTGCATCCGGTCAGCTTCTGGGCACCGCGGCTTCCCGCAGGTCTGAATCATCAATCGAAGCATGCCCTTGCTACCTTTAGGGCGGCGTACTCACGTGCATACCACAAACGAGTGAGCTCCGTGCATCGCTAGACGTTCAAGCTCCAAGTCTTACCGCTTGAGTCAATAACTTGACCGCTTGCGTCTGGAAGCGTATTGTGATGTGACGCTGTTGGCGGTCGAGGCTCGGAATACAACCAATCAGCGATTGGATATCTTGGCCAAGCCAATCCACGTAGAGCATGATGCTTGTCACGGCCGCGATTGGTCGGTGGCTTCGATTTGCGGCGCTATTTTATCAACGTGGATTGGTAGAAATCCAAAAGATTCTAGCCAATCTATACTTCTGATTTAATGCCAGCTTGTTTTAACTTGTTGTTTGTATCAAGATGACAGCAACAAGCATAAAAATACACATTGCACTTTCTGAGAGACCATGCAGATGATGACGACGACGACGAATGCGAGCAAGCTCGAGTGACACTGACGACGTGCTCTGACGCCTACATTATCCAACTACCACGTGGGCTCAAGCAGCGTCGTCGTAGGATCTTGATACCGAGCTGTATACCGCTGCAATGGACGGCGATGTTGCGGCGGCTGCGCAGTTGCTGCAGCGCGGCGCCTCGATGCAAATCGCTGGCGTCATTGTCAAAGGCGGCAAGCTGCTATCTTGAGCAGGAGCGACCCGAGAGACACTTCTTGAATCACGACAAAGAAAGCATACAAAGCACAAACAAGCTATCCGCTCTTTCAAAAACCATCGACTCTACGTAGACGAGGTTGTCGACTCCGTGGCCTTCATGCGATGGAGCTTGTTCTACAGTCGATCAGGTGCGAGCAACGAGAGGTAGGTGATGGTACCTGTATCGAGCCAATGCTTCGGTTGCTGAAGAGCCCTAGAGCGCGGCCTCGATTGTAGATGTCTTGACTCGTGCCCTCGGTCAGAGCTCGCGCGGTGCGCAAGAACACGATCTCTTGCTTTGTGAACGCATTCCACGGCCTTTTGGGTGACGACGAGGCCGTGGCCGTGCTTGGGCGGTGTTCTGGCTACACGCTGCGGTCGACGATGGCGATGGACGCAGCGCGCTATCATCCCATGATGAGGTCATGCAGCGCCATGGCTTGGTTCCGAACCGCAGCGCGATGAGGTGTTGTCGCGGGGATATTCTCGTTGGAACGTTCTCTTGCGGTAGTCCGACCGCGCCTAGGCATCCATGTCATCCAGAAAGATACACCCAAGCGCTCGCACCCTGTAAGACGACGTTGGGCGTGGGTGCGGGCTTGGGCCGCTTGCGTTCTTGTTGGTTGCTACACATCGCAACATCATCTTTCTCCATCTCTTGTCGGTCGCGGTTGATACCTCACGCTGTCCGGCGACTCGTCATTCGCATCGGTACTGCGCTTTCTACGTGGGCTTTTTATTGTGCGTAGGCTTGCCTTGCAGGCGCCGCGTCATCGGTCGCCGGCTCTACGCGATCCGTGATATCGACGTATCTGCAGACGCCGTGACGCACCCATGTCATTGTTGACGCCATGACCGGAGGGTTCGATGGTCGTGGTGCTTGGACGCGACGCTTTGCGCGAGGCCATTGCCAGATCGCGGGCCAACGCTCGGATCTGCGCGTCCAGGTTATCGTCCGCTGTCGCCGGCGGCTCATCCGTAGCCAAAGGCTCTGGAGCCATTTCGTCGACCACCGCTGGCGGCGCATCAGCCACTGGAACGCATGGAGCATCGGCGACCCAAGCTGGCGGAATTCCATCCTCGACAAGAGGACGGTTCGACGTCCACGTCTCGACAAGCCGACGCCGCATCGACGCATAGTTCCACATTAGCGCATCGGCGCGCCAGGCTTCGCAGATGTTGGCCATCGCCGGTGTGCACGCGTTGCAGAGCAGCGCCATCTTCAAACGGTCGGCCGCCGCCACAAGTCGCGCGTCAAGGCCGTGGCTCGGCACAAAAATGACGTCAACAAATCGCTGGATGTGCTCCTCGACGTGTGCGAGGCCGCCGGGCAGCTGGTCGTCGTCGGCAAAACGCACGTGTTCAAGATGCCCAAAAAGGCGGCAGTCGTCCATGAGTACGAAGCCCTTGGCGTGTACCTCAGCCCAGAGCTCAGATGGCGACAACGTGTCGTCGAGCTCGTCGCGGAGGTCGGGTGACAACGCCGAGAGCAGAAAGGTCACAGCTGCCGCCATGGTGCGCGCTTGAACTGCCGCCGTCTCGGCTCGCATGGCGTCGGCCACATGCGCGACGATTGCATGTGCGCGCGCCAGCACAGCGTCGCTGAACGCCGACGATGGCAAGTCGTGCGGCACGGGCGGCACGGCAACCTCGGCGGCGGCGTGGATCTCGATGCGTCGGGCAGGTGAGATGGTCGTGTCGATCGCATGGTCCTTCAGCTTGTAGAGCTCGCGCAGACCGCGGGTGGCTGCGGCGTCGAGGAAGCCGCGCTTCCACGCAGCGACACCGCCCCAGTCGGCGAGGACCGGTCCCGTGTATGGCTCTGCCATGGCATGCAACAGAGGAATGGCCAACTAGGACCTGGGTGAAATGGCGCACGCGGATTGGTGCAAAGTGCTTTCGGTATCCTTATGATTGGCTGAATTTCGGCCAAATACAGCACCCGCATTGGTCTAAAAGAAATAATTCAGAAACACGAAGTTCGAAGCTGCCAGATCGCGATCCGCGCGCAAGCGTTTTGGCGCTGCTACTCTGGCAGCACTGGTTTGCTTTGGGCTCTTCCCAAACTCAGAAGTCGACTTGTCAATGGCGCCAGTAGCGTCCAAGCGGACCTTGACTCCTTGCAAAATCCCAGATATCGGTGCCATGAAGCGACTGGTACTGGTAGGCGCCAATGTCAACGTCGAGATGTGGGCGACGGAAGAGACACGTCTTTGGCAGACTCACGGCAAAGAGAACTTACAAAAGCACGAGCAAGCAATATACTCTTGAGCATGACAACGGACACCGGGACGCCGTCCAGGACGGCCCCAAAGTGCTGAAATCAGGCTCCTTGTACACTTACGACGCGGACATTTACTCGTTCCGTGTCATTTTCACCGAGCTCAACACGCTGGACGCGCCCTTGGCTTCCCAAGCCATTGTGGACATCCTGCACCAAGCACGGACAATGCCCGCACCGTCAGCTGCCTCGGGTAGCGCGCTATTGTTGGCTTCGTCAACGACGCCATCGCCTAGCAAAGTCACGGCGGGCTTGTCGACGCCTGCAACCAGTGTCTCGACGTCGGTAGGACGGGCGCGGGATCATAGCCAGCGTGCAAAATGTGGGGTAGTTTACGTCCTGGTACAACGCGCGCCTCGTGTGTGTCTAAACTGCAATGCGTCCAACGACCTCCAAGAGGCCACGTGCGCAGGGTGCAAGGCGCCGACGCCACCGACCGCCACCAAGCTCCAAGTGCTCCTCCAGCGTCTCGTCGTCGAGACGACGCTAGTCTGCATGGTCTGCGAGGCGCTAAATGCAGTGACAGCACCAACACGTGCGACGACTGCGACAACGAGCTTCCCGACGACAGCGAAAAGTTGCGGATCGTTCTACGCCGCATGGACGCCGCGACGCCGGCGGCCGAAGCCAGTGGCATCCTCGTGTAGGTTCCTTGATGATAACCATCGCAGTTGCGCGAACCTTCCTCGCCGTCGCTCGCTCGGGACGACAATCGAAGAGCTGTGAGCCACTGTTGTTTTAACGTCACCAAATCTTTTGTCTGAATCGCCGGAGCACTGTCAGCACCGCGACAAAGCTCCATGTGGTGCCATGTGGTAGTTAGAAACGACGAAATTATACAAATTTTGACATGTGATTATGACGTCTCGCGGCAACATCAGGTGGAGGTGGAGAGATGGCGTCGACGACCGGATCGGCGACTCGCAAGACACCCCATTGACGGCGTCAACCCTTCAGCAGGCACAAAGCTCGACCCATTTAGAGACTCAAGCAGACGAGATGGCGGCAGACACCATGGCCTTTACACGGCGAATTTTGCTCTACGATCGACACCATGGACTACCGGCTACAAAATTTGTACTTCAAAAGAGACAGGAGTACCTGTACTGAGTACAAGGATCGGTGGAGGAAGAGACCCTGAGCACGGCCACGCTCGAAGATGGCTTGGTCCGAGTCGGTGGCGTGCGCCAGTACAGCACTGCGCAAAAACTCGACCTCGTCTGCTTGGAAGAAGTAAAAGCCCTTGGCTGGGCCATGGGACGACGCAACCTCGTCCGATTCCGACTCGGTGCTGCTTCCATGTCCGTCGTCTTTGGATGTCCTAACGAGAATGCGGATGTGAGCTGACTCGGCAACTGTTTGTACCGCTGTGGCTGCCGAGACCGTCTTGGGACGCCGGTTTCTTCCTTGAGCTCCAAGGCGATGCCACCTAGAGCCGATGTGACAAGAGCGTAAAACGTTTGAGCTCGTACAGTGTGAAGGCCTCGGCGTGGATCCGTGCGTGAGCCGCTTGCATTTTTGTTGGCTACTACACGGATGGTAACCTCATTTCGCTCTTCACGGCCGGTCATGGTGTGTGTACCTCGTGCTGGCTTGCGAACCATGTGCGGAAGCATCGGGCCCGCGCTTTTTTGGCCGGCCTCTTCTTCTGCCTTGTGCCGCAATGGGCACGTCATCGTCGTCTTCGGTTAGAAGCGCTCCGCTTCCATGGAGTACATCGACAGCTTGGGGGCTTTGAGGCGCAAACATGTCGTTCTTGTTGTCGTCGACACAACGTTCGACAGCGGTGCTCGGGCAAGATGCTAGACCCGCCGTGTTTGTGGCCGTCGCTGGGTCGTGGACCACGGCTGCGAGCTGCGCCTCCAGGCCCCCCGCTGCTGTAGCTGGCGGCACATCGACCACTTTCGCTTGCAGAGCGTCGACAGCCGACGTTGGCGGGTCATTGGTCGCGAAGCCGAGATGCTGTGACTTGCACTGCTCGATGAGCCGACGCCGCATCGACGCGTAGTTCCACACGGGTTCGTCGGCGCGCCAAGCTTCAAAGATGTTGGCCATGGCCGGTGGGCACGCGTTGCAGAGCAGCGCCATCTTCAAACGATCGGCCGCCGCCACAAGTCGCGCGTCAAGGCCATGACTCGGTACAAAGATGACGTCGACGAAGCGCTGGATGTGCTCCTCGACGCGTGCGAGGCCGTCGGGCAGCTCGTCGTTGGCGGCCAAACGCACGTTTTCGAGAAGCCCAAAGAGGCGGCAGTCGTCCATGAGCTCGAAGCCCTTGGCGTGCACGCTGGCCCAGAGTTCGTACGGCGACCTGCACATGCCGAGCTTGCCGTGGAGGTGGGGCGAGAGCGCCGAGAGCAAAAAGGCCACGGCCGCCGCCATGGTGCGCGCTTCAACTGCCGCTGCCTCGGTCGACATAGCGTGATACACGTACGCAATGATCGCGTGCGTGCGCGCCAGCAGAGCGTCGCGAAACTCGGCGGATGACAAGTCGTGCGGCACGGGCGGCACCGCGATCTCGGCGGCCGCGTGAAACTCAGCGCGTCGGGCCGGCGAGATGGTCACGGGGTCTGCGTAGTCTCGGACAGTGTAGTACTTGTGGAGGCCGCGGGTCGCTGCGGCGTCGAGGAAGCCGCGCTTCCAAGTAGCGACGCCGCTCCAGTCAGCGAGGACCGGCCCCGCGTCGGCGTGTGGCTTCCCGCTTGCTTGCATTTCGGATTGGCAGAGATTGGCAGTTGGTGCCGGTGTTAAGAATCAAGTGTTAGACACGCGTTGTGGATTATATTGCATTATATTGGTCGCAATACGTGTGCTAACAAATGTTACACCAGTTGAACAAGTGTGATGTGCTGGCACGCGCTGCGTGCAGCAATTTTCCGCATCGCGTGACGGCCATATTTATGCATCGCCGGGGTACGAGGTCGCTAGCGAAGACGCGAGCAAGTCATTTCGGATGCGGCGTCAAGAGTGTCCTTGACGCTGCCAAGCCAAGGTGCACAAGCGCGCAGCAAGCGTTGACGAGCATCGAGCGCGGATGGAGTACCGGTATGGAGATGGAGTTGGTCGTCGAAGAGACCCGCCGCCAAGAGACTATCGTTGCTAACGTCAATTGCGCGTAGCATCAATGGGCTTGGGATGAGCCCATGCATGCAATCGGGCCGATGCCAACGCATCCCATCTGCATGTCTTGCGCACCGAGACTTGCGGCCACACGCATGGGTGGCACCATTAGCAGTCTCGTGACAGAGGGACTCACGTTCGACCTTTCGCACCACCGGAAAACAGCAAGCACGAGCACTCTCCTCACACAGAAAGTTACTCTCTTCACACAATAAGGCGACGAAAGTGGATGAACCTTAGGCAGACTGCGTGGCGGACGCGGTGGTTTTCATGCGGCAAAGCTTGCTCTATCGTCGACATGCTTCACGGCCTAGTGCTGCCAGCGCGAAGAAGTACCTGTATCGAGCTCCAGGATCGGTGGACAAAGAGACCCTGAGCACGGCCACGCTCGTAGATGACGTGGTCCGAGTCCTTGGTGTGCGCAAGTGCAGCACATAGAAACTCGATCTCTTCTGGCTCGTAGGTTTTTGCTGCATCACGGAACGACGAGACCTCGTCAGATTCCGACTCGGTGCTGCTGCCATGGCCGCCGCTTTCGGGCACTGCTGCTCTTATCGCTCTCTCGTGCCACGTGGAAGGATGCAATGAGGGCTGCTTGGGTTCATACCGCAGCGCGCCGGCTTGGAGCCGCGCCGACATTCGCGGGGCTGCGATCTCATCCTTGTGCTCGAATGCTACGCCACGTATGTGTGTCAAGAGCGGAAATCGTTTGAGCTCGTACAGTATGAAGGTCTCGGCGTGGATCCGTGCGTGAGCCGCTTGCATTTTCGTTGGTTGCTACACGGATGATGGTAACTCATTTCGCTCGTCACGGCCGGTCATGGTGTGTACCTCGTGCTGGCTTGCGGACCATGCGCGGAAGCATCGGGCCCACGCTTTTTCGGTCGGCCTCTTCTTCGGCCTTGTGCCGCAATGGGCACGTCATCGTCGTTATCCGTTGCAAGCGCTACGCTTCCATGTAGTATTTCGACATCTTGTGGTCGTTGTGACGCGCCAATGTCGTCGTTGCTGCCGTTGGTGTCACGTCCAATGGCTTTGACAGCGGTGCTCGGGCAAGATGCTAGACCCGCCGCGTTTGTGGCCGTCGCTGGGTCGTGGACCACGGCTGCGAGCTGCGCCTCCAGGGTCCCTGCTGTTGTTGCTGGCGGCACATCGACCACTTGCGCTTGTAAAGCGTCGACAGCCGACGTTGGCGGGTCATTGGTCGCGAAGCCGAGATGCTGTGACTTGCACTGCTCGATGAGCCGACGCCGCATCGACGCGTAGTTCCACACGGGTTCGTCGGCGCGCCAAGCTTCAAAGATGTTGGCCATGGCCGGTGGGCACGCGTTGCAGAGCAGCGCCATCTTCAAACGGTCGGCGGCCGCCACAAGTCGCGCGTCAAGGCCGTGGCTCGGTACAAAGATGACGTCAACAAATCGCTGGATGTGCTCCTCGACGCGTGCAAGGCCGTCGGGCAGCTGGTCGTTGTCCACAAATCGCACGTTTTCGAGGAGCCCAAAGAGGCGGCAGTCGTCCATGAGTACGAAGCCCTTGGCGTGTACCTCAGCCCAGAGCAGAAACGGCGACTTGCTGTCGTCGAGCTCGTCGCGGAGGTCGGGTGACAGCGCCGATAGCAAAAAGACCACAGCCGTGGCAATAGCGCGCGCTTGGAGTGAAGCCGCCTCGGCCGTCATCGCATCCGTCACATGTGCAACAATTGCATGTGCGCGCGCCAGCACAGCGTCACCAAACGCGGCGGATGACAAGTCGTGCGGCACGGGCGGCACAGCAATCTCGGCGGCCGCGTGGATCTCAATACGTCGGGCCGGCGAGATGGTCACGGGGTCTGCGTAGTCTCGTACAGTGTAGTACTTGTGGAGGCCGCGGGTCGCTGCGGCGTCGAGGAAGGCGCGCTTCCAAGCAGCGACGTCGCTCCAGTCGGCGAGGATCGGCCCCGCGAATGGAGCCATGGCGGGTTGCATTTGGTGCCGGTTTGCAGTTTTCACCCTTGCATAAACCATCATATGGAACAAGTGATGTACCAGATCGAACAAGTGGGCTACCATATCGAACAAGTGTGCAGCGCAGAGCAAACACTACTATTGTACTGTCATCACGATAGGGGGTTCTACCACGCGGACGGCAATTGGTGTACAGGACTCGACTCGAGCGCACACAGCGTTCCTTCGACGTCGATGTCGTGGAGTCCAACTTGCACGCTAATGGCTCGCGCACTTCCTCTCGCCCAGTGCAAGGACTGCACTGCGATATTGTACAGGGTTGTACACGTCACAGTGACGTGGCGACACGAGTGTTCCACACGCAGTATGATATATCAACTTGATACTACTGGTGGTCGCATTGCAGTCGCCACAGCCACTGCAACCATCGCCGCCATCATTGCTCTGTAGCACAGATTGCATGTTGAGTTGGATTCACGTCGTTCGCAGATCCCAGAACTGAGAGAAAGAACAACATCCCGTGTTGTTGCAGGTGCATATTCCGGGTCTCCACCGATGCGATCGAAGATTGAGTTGAAAGACTTGCGAGAAGGATGTGGTCGACTCACGTGTGGACCTTCGGCGCCTTGCGCTTGTGACGAAACTTCTGAAGCTTCTTCTACAAACATCATTGTCATCAAGTTGGTTCGTAGGAAATGTCGCGTATATACCTGCATCGACTTCAGGTTTCCGTCTGTAAAGAGGCCTTGTGCTTGCCCAAGCTGGTAGATCTTTTTGTTTTTTGTCTGAAGTTTGCAGTACTCAAGAACGCCAGCTCTGCTTGCGTGAACGGCATTGATTCAGATTGCTCCGTGGCCGACGCTGCGGGGGCGGCGTCAGGCTTGGTGCCGTGAGCATGCTCGTCGATTCTGGGCAGCGCTGCACCTTCGGCTCTATCGTGGCACGTGAACGGATGCAAAAGCAGCGTGGTTGGGCACCCTTGGGCGCCAGCTCGCGGCTGTGCTGGCATTTGCGCGGCGACGACATCGCCCTTGATCTGCACGGCGGCGACTTCTATAGCATATTTGTCAAGAGACTGAAGTCGACCACGCAAGCGCGCACCTGGCGACAACGGGCGCGGCAACGGGTTCTAACAAATGTCATGACAGTATTTTTAAACGAAAAAACGCTTCGTATGCATTAAATATGTCGCAAATGGGTTGTTATGCCAGTTCTAACACGTGTGATGAGCTGGCACGCGCTACGCGCAGCATGCATTTTCATTCGATCGGCCTCCGGCGCGGGAGGGTTAAATGGTCCTGGGCTGCCTCGACGTCCTTTTCAAGCACATTGGGCTTCTTGCACTGCCGCTAACAATCGTTCTGATGCGGTCTGCGACCAGCGGGACAGTTGGACGAGTAAACATCAACTTGATTCCGGTAGTCTCGTCTTAATCACCGCTGCAGCCACTGCAGCCATCGTTGCCACTATCGCTTGAGTCGTTGCTCTCTTCTGCCGCCGCACGCCTTTGATATTGGAAGGCTAAATCACTGTCGTGCAGATAGATGCCATGGTCGCCCGACGCGCCTTCAATTGGCGGCTGCGGCGTTCGCGATGGCGCTGTGCTTTGGAGGATGCGGCTCACAAGCGCCGTCGTGTCGTACGGTACGAGGACTGTGCCCCAGCGGCTCGCCGACGTCTCGGTCACGGGCGTTCCCTCGGCCGCCACGGCGCTCGGCCGCGTGTACGGCTCGTTGTACGCATGCTGCCACAACGCGCTGGTGCGCTCGAGGCTATGCTGCAGCGATTGCTTGCTGTCATTGTGGTCTAGCACGGTGTCTCGAATGCGGTAACAGTACTGCGCGTAGCGCTTTGGCTGCGTCAGGTGCGCATGCCAGACGAGGTCGATGTCTACGGTGGGCACCAGCGGTGATGGCGACGTCAGCGCCATGAAGCGCTCGTAGCGCTCAATCGACGCTCTCAACACAGCCGGGTCGCTCCAATAGTCGATCTCGCGGCCAATGGTCTCAAGGAACCGCAGCTGTCGAAACATGCCGTGAACAAGGTCGAGCGAGATAGCGGGGTTGAGGCCGCGGCGTATGCTCGCGAGCATGTGACGCCGTCGCGTCATCTGTGCGTCGTTGTACGCGTCCTGCGAGGGTCGTGTAGCACGGATGGCAGCCGTCTGCCGCGCCAGAAAGGTGTCCCACGATCCATCGTGCGGCAGCGATGGCGTGTCGACGACGACCGTCGTGCTCGTAGCGCAGAACGGATGCGCATCAATGTACGCCACGAGCTTGTAGGTTTCGTAGTCGTACCGGCCATGACACGCGTGGCAGGCAGCGGCAGCTTGCTGCATATGCACGCGAAAGGCCGTGGTCGGGGCGATGGAGGCACCGCAGTGCGGGCAGTGGGAGAGCATCGACTGCAGCGAGGTTGGCGGGCGACGCATCGCCGTGTCCTGGGCGAATGCGATGGGATGCAGCTGGTGCACGCGTGCAGCAAAGTTGATGGTCGATGCATCGCGGCTGTAGGCATCCTCGAGGGCGAGAGCATGGGCATGGAAGGCCACCGGATCGGCCGTTGCGTCCAGGACATCGTAGATGGTCTTCCACTCGGCGAGATGGCTGTGTACGTCATGGACTGTTGGGCTACGCGCACGCGTCGCCTTGGCGAGCACGGTTTTGGCCATCGTCTGCAGCGCATCCAGCGACGCCGCCGCCGCTCGACCCAGCATCTTGCAAAGTGCAATCGGTGAAAAACACGGTGATAAATGAGTGTCCCGCAGTGTGAAATTCGGGCATACAGAAATTCTGTGTATTTCCCGCATTGTGTGAAATGTGAAATGAAAGGGTTCAACACACAACCAGCACGGTCGTTCCTGGTCGAGAAACTCTGCCACTCTACATGCCCACCAGTATTCATTCCTCCAGTACACTACTAATGCGGTCAATAGTATAGACAATATTAGACGACTTTCATTACAGACTGGGTGTGTCTCATATTTAATCCTCTTATATTAGCCGTGCGGGCATGCATTGGCCTTGTCCGGGGTGTCTATGGGATCAATGGGCACGTCGTGATCGTCGACGGCAGATCGCGAGGCAGCGACCGCGGCGAACAGGAGACCATAGCGCGCTCTCATGAAAATCGATTTATGAAGCCGACACAAAAATGCGACTTAGGCAGCGACTGTTCAGTTGCCAATCAACTTGGGGTTCATTATCATGGAATACACTTGGGTGACGTTGCCGCCGCCCGTGACACCGACTACAGTGGCATCGAGTACCCTTATTGTACATGTGCACGTCGCTCAATACATATATCCTCGACACCAGGATGAAGGCGCGATCCACTTGTATAGCCCGTCGGTCGTTTTAAAGCCGGCAGTTGTATCTTGTACCGTCGCGACGCAGCCAAATGAGCGTCCGCACCATCGCCATAGCTTTGACTTGAACTCATGGCAGAATCATGTTATAGGACAGCGAATTGCTCTGCGCCGCCGCCAAAGACGGTCTTCTGGATGACGTCCAACGCCTTCTCCAAGCTGGGGCCGACGTCAACCAACGTCACGACGGGGTACGTGTTGATCGAGGCTACGTTTCAACACATGGTTCTTATTGTAGTCAACCCCCCTCTTTGCTGCTGCTGCCAACGGACACGCAGCTGTCGTGGAGACGCTGTTGGCTGCTGGCGCCAATCCCTTTCAACCCAACGACGTACTGCGATAGCCTTGACGGAGCGTCTTATCTGGATCATGATGTGTAGGGAAAGGTCAAGCCTCGGGACGTTGCCGAGAAGAACGGTCATGCGTCCATCGTTGCAGTTCTGGACAAGGCTATGGACAACCTCGCACAACTCGTCATGGCACTGTACACGAACGACGCCGCTGCAACAATGCGTCTACTGCACGCCAATGTCCCCGTCACGATTCCGTACTTGGTATGATGATTCTACAGCTTTTCATGTCAACAAACCGTTGACTCTAAATTGTCCAGTCGACCGAGTGGCAAGTGGCGTTGCCGAAGACGTCAACCGACCCGAGAACGTATAGGGAAGTGCTGACGGTACTTCTTGAAACGAATATTGGATCCTATCAAATCTATTAGGGCGGATTCACGCCACTGCACATTGCTGCAATCGTGGGCTCGACAGAGCTCGTGGCACTGCTCTTGGCACATCCACGCATCGTCATTGACATCGTCGACGTAGGAACACCACTCGACTGAACCTCAACGCTCATTTCGTGTGTGTAGAGTCGGCGGATGCGAACACCGTTGCATTTGGCAGCAGAATATAACCATGCGGGTGTTGTCACTCTGCTTTTGGCTGCGCATGCCAACGTGCCCGCGCGTTCGATGGTACGCGACAGCCTTGGCCCCGAGGGTATACATTGCGATTCCCATAGGGCAACGATTCGCCCTTGCACTTGGCTGCAAGAAATGGTCACGACAGCGTCGTCTCGATACTGTTGGCTGCGAACGCCACCGTTGACTGCGTAGCCGTATCGTCATCACTCTGTCACAACGTCGATTGATCCTTATAAACGTTGTAGCATGACTGGACGCCCTTGCACTTGGCTGCACAAGATGGTCACGACAGCGTCGTCTCCATGTTGTTGGCTGCGAACGCCACCGTTGACTGCACAGCCGTAGCCTCATTGATTTCCACTCTTTCACACAGTCGATTGATCCTTCTAAATGTTGTAGAATGGTTCGACGCCCCTGCACTTGGCTGCACAGAATGGTCACGGCGGTGTCGTCTCGATACTGTTGGCTGCGAACGCCGCCATTGACTGCGCAGCCGTATCGTCATCGATTTGCACTCAACCACTTCGATTGATCATGACGAAAGGCGTAGTGGTGTCGGACGGCCTTGCACCTGGCGGCCCAAAACGGTCATGACAGCGTCGTCTCGATACTGCTGGCTGCGAACGCCACTCTAGACTGCACAGCCGTAGCCTCATTGATTTCCAGTCAGCCACTTCATTTAAAATGGCGTAGTGGGCTCGGACACCCTTGCTCTTGGCTGCACAATATGGTCACAGCGGTATCGTCTCCATGCTGCTGGCTGCCAACGCCGCCGTTGACTACACATCCGTATCGTCATTGATTTCCACTCTGTCACATAGTCGATTGATCATTCTAAATGTTGTAGGATGGTTGGACGTCCTTGCACTGGGCTGGCCAATTTGGTCACGACAGCGTCGTCGCGATGCTGTTGGCTGCGAACGCCAATGTAAACGCACATATCGAGGTACTGAGTCGCATTCCATGGTATCACGCCATCGATAGCATCACTTAGAGCGGAGAGACGGCAATCTTTTTTGCGGCTAAAGCAGGGCACCTTGACGTTGTGAAGCGTTTGCTGGCCGCCGACGCCGACCCAAATTTTCCCAACCAAGTATACTCGTGTTCAAATCCACTTGGAATTCAGCTTTTTCGTGTCTCACGTAGGACAACGAGACACCCTACGAGATTGCTCGGATTAATGGGTACAAAGAAATCACGGCCGTGCTCTATGAAGCTGTCAACCCAGGAAGATGCCATGTCGTTCCCTCTTGTGTCTCGAAGTATCATTCATGGACAAATAGATGTCCATTTCGGACGCTGTTTTCACGGAAAACACAGAAGCCGTTGACGGACTACTCCGTTGTGGCGTTGATCCCAACGCTCAATACGAGGCACGTCACTCTTCCTGAATGCGTCAACTCGCTCACTGACCTGGGCGCGTCGAGTAGCCACCTGCCGCGCCCGACGCTGCCGGCGTCGGGGTTTTGGTACTCGTGGCCAAAGCCAAAGCTCGCATCAACGTATTTCAGCAGCAATCGCGACGACACTTTTGACTTTATATCGTTGTGAATCTACCGGTAGGACGGGAGCTATCTATTGCACGTGGCAGCTGCTCTTGGCTCGGACGCCATCGTCCAACGTCTCCTCGACCAACCAAGTATCAAAGTTGATGCTCTCGACAGCGTAATCATGCATGTGTCTCACTTTCTATTTGACAATTCTGTCCGTCTTGTCGTAGACGAGATCAACGCCGCTGTATGTGGCCGCCACCCACGGACATCATACTGTCGTGCAACAGCTTCTTCGCTCCAACGCAGACGTGACGCTGGCCACAGAGGTCCCTTCTAGCATTCAATGGCGGCACATACCAGCTATGACGGCGTAGGCAATGCAGACACCGCTGCATGTTGCCGTCGCCGCCGGGCATCACAGCGTCGTCGAGGTGCTTTTGGACGCTGGCGCCAGCGTGGACTGCAAGAACAACGTTCGTTGCAGCTTACGTTTGTATAGCGCTGCTTTTTCCAACTGATGGTTGTAGGACCACAAGACGCTGTATAAGCTGGCCCTCGAGCTCGAGAACGAAGAGCTCCTCGCCCTTTTCCGAGCACGAATGGACACCTCCGAGACCAACGACGCGCCGCTCAACACGACACCGGTGTAAGGTCTGAGCACATAGACACGCAACGTGCCGGTCAAGGTCCACACCACCAACTCGTTACCTGTATATGTGAATACGAATAGCTGAAAGTTCGCGAGTCTAAACAAGAAGAATATTTCGAGACAGCAAACAGGGCTCTACAGCCGGTCTATGGTAGCTCGGACGCAACAGTCGAGCCGCTCATTCGGAGCACTGTGGTGTGTTATGTACCGATGCTACAGTCGCCGTCGCGTGGGTCGTGGCTATTGACCTCGCCTAGCCCCAACGACAATGCCTGCTCCACCGAGACCTTGAGAGCTCCAATATCCTTCTCTTGACGACCATCTCCATCAAAGTGAGTGATCTCGGACCTGCGTTCTCGGCGTAAACTGCGCCATCGTCACCGATGCGTATGGTGGCATGCCGTTCTGGACGGCCCCCGAGATGCTTCGGAAAGGCCAGACGCATACGGACAAGGCGGACATTTACTCGTTTGGGATCATTTTGATCGAGTTGGAGACGCTTCAGCTGCCGTATGCGACGCAGGACATTGACGACTGCACCTTTCGAGGCGAAGTGCGCGATGGAAAGCTGCAGCCGAGTCTCAGTACAACCTGTGCGCCGTGGCTGCGGGACCTCATCTCTCGCTGCATCGCGTACAACCCGTCGCAGCGTCCATCAGCCCAAGAGATCGTCGATGTGCTGCAAAATCGAGCGGAAGACTAGGTCTTGGATGTTGAAGGGCAATAATGCTCGAACAGTTCACAGACCATTGAATAGAATGACGTTTATGCCATTCTGTGTGCAGTGCGTCACATTACTGGGCTGTGAGCAATATCTATAGTACGATATTCTTCCTTTCGGTCGAGCTGGACCTGTTGCAGCAGCTGCCGTTTACCACTCGAAACATTGAGATGTTCAAGGGCAACGGGAGCATCGGAAGCTTGCGGCCAGCGATATCGATCGGCAATGATTATCGGTGGCTCACCTACACAGCTCGAATTCCCTTTCATCAACTGGGCACTGTAGCCTACTAGACCGTAGTACACACCAACATATTGCATCTCCATCGGCCTTCGAAATTGCGACTTTGACGTACGACCAAAGATCCATTTTGTCATCCCTGATTGGCTGCTCGATATTTCGATTCGGCCAATCAAACGCGATATGGTATCTTGCATTTCGAGGCTGGCAACAACGATGGCAGGCGGCGCCGACGACGTGGCACGCGGGCGACAGCTGCTCTCAACAACGCTCGACAACAGCGTGGCGGACGTCGCCTATCTTCTTGGTGCTGGCGTGAGCCCGCACTGGCAGTCTTGGGTACGGCTCCATCGTCGTAGCCAACTCACAAGCTCATGTAGCAAAATGCGACACCGCTCTATCTAGCTGCCATGCTCGGCCACACCGCAATCAATCGCGCAGCTGCTCGTGCGTGCTGAGGCCAACGTCAGCCAAACACCACTGGTAAACGATGTCTCTTGCAGGGCGGCGTGCGTATAAGGACCATTGGTGTTGGCGAGCATACCTCCGACCGCCTTCTTGTCGCTGACGCACGAGGAACGCGAGATGCTGCGCGCCGACTGGACTGCCAGCGCGCACTACGTACGCAATACCATCGATACATGCGTATCATGCATGGTAGGATGGCCCAACGCCGCTCTTTATCGTTACGCAGAACGGCCATCTCGACGTTGTCGAGGTATTAACAGGAAAGGCCGTGGCCGCTCGCCATGGCCTAATTGATGCCGTGCAGCAGCTCATTGCTGCCAAGGCTACTGTCAACCTCGTCAACCGTGTACACCGTTCGTTCACTTGTCATCCTCTCAATATGGCTGCTAGGACGTTGTGACGCCCTTGTATGTGGCCGTCGAGAAGCGACACAAGATGATTGTGGACCTGCTTCTTGCCTCGGGCGCCGACACCAACGGCGTGCGCCAGGTACATTCTAGTGCAACGTCCCGCCGCCAAAAGCTTTTGATCGAACTCGACCACGGCGCTCTACTGGGCCGCCCAGCTCGGCCTTCTCTCAGTTGTTCAGAAACTTGTGGTTGGCGGCGCTAACATTGGCCACGTCGCCGCCGTACTACTCTGAGCTGTCGACAAAGGTGTGGGACACCATTCGTTTGAATCCGTAGAACAACGCGACCGCCCGGCTCACCGCGCTCGTCCATGAACATTACGACGTTGTGGCCGCTTTGGACCATGCCCGCCGATACCACCTTGGTAGCGTGTCTGTGGAGCAACTCGGGGCTCCAAAACAGATATTTCACTCTTCGCTCAATCTTCCAGACGAGCATGCTTGGAGCAAGTGCCAGCGCTGCATCGCGCCGTGAGCCGCGGCCAGACAGCGCTCATCGCCTCGATGTTGAAGGCAGAGAGTACGGCCGTCCATGCGCGGGATGGGGTAAGCATCCCACGTGATGTCTGACTACCGACGTGTTGATAGTATGACCAAACCGCACTACATGTGACGGCGGGGTCGAATCAAGCAGAGATCACGGCGCAGTTGCTCCACTCTTCTCTGCCAGGACGTGGTAGGCACGTGGCTGCGAATACCCGACACTAGAACACAAATAGGATGGAAACACACCACTGCACCTGGCCGCGATTTTTGGTGTTGGCCCCATCATTGATCAACTTGTCAAGAAGGCCCCTGACGCCATGGACGTCATCAACCAGGTAGACAAGAGTGTTGTCAGTTAAATTGACGTACTTGTATGCACTCGAGGACGGTTGGGCAGCCATGGCCATCGCCGCACGCAATGGCCGCACAAATCTCGTCGAGTAATTCCTCCAGCACAGCCGACCCTAACCTCCCTAGCGCCTTTGATTTAGCGAATCATTTTGACGTTTATGGACAGCTCAATTGCACGAGCTCTGACCATTCACGTAGCACAACGCTGCACGGGAGCTATAGACGATGACGACGATAGAAATTGCTCACCGTTGGCGTGACGCGGCGGCGTGGAAGGCTAGACTGCACGATTATCCACTTCTGCCGTGTCTATCGGGACGAACAAAACTCCCGTTTGTGCTAGCGACGGCAAGTCCTACTTAGACATATGGGACAAACCTATGACGAGACCTTTAGCTGCCGCGCTTGTTGTTGCGATGCGAGGAAATGGCGCCGCCGAGAGCCACTCGAAAATGTGGCCATTCGAAAAGAACAACCGGGCGGATGTTCGATGCTTGACCTCGAACGACCGCAAAACGCCAAGTATTGCATTCGCGTTTTCGTGCCAAAGCCGCAATGCACCGCGACGTCTCGTGGTGGCGCTTCAACCGAAGCTATGGCGCTGTGCCTGCCAAGTCTCCGTTCCACGTCTTGCATGGTCGGCGCGGGTCGATGGTCGACGATGCGAGCGATGATGTCGCCGTGGACACGACGACGGATGCAACCATGGTTCGACTTCTCGACGAGGACAATGTGCTCGTGGTGCTGCAGCGACTGCGCGATCGAACGTACACGCCCGAGGATCTCCAAACGGCCGAGGTAGACACGACGTATTGTCCTGGCTTCGGAATCGGGAACAGGTGACGTAGGGCCCGGAGAACGTGACCGTCCTCTCGAAAGCGTGCGAGCTCGGTCTCGTGGATGTGGTGACGCTCCTGCTGGAAACGACACCGTACGCCACCATCCCCAAGGTACGCTTTGAGTCCAACACACACTCGAAAGTGCAAACTCGTAGTACTTGATCTGTCCGCTTCGGGAAGCCGCGAGCAACAATCGCGTCGCCATCCTCAAGCTACTGCTTGCGAAGCTCCCCGACATGGACGTCACGGCCAAGCTACTCGACGAAGTGCAGGAAACGCCCGTTGATGAGCCGGGAACGGCCTCGCAAGGCCCGAAGAAGGAGACAAAGAAGCCGAAGACACCACTCGTACGCCCGGTGCCATTCTTCAACAGGGTCAACCAACGTGGAGTAGGCTGGCGGCACGGCACTGCATTTCGCGGCGTGGGGCGGCCACAACGAAGTGCTTACGCTGCTTCTCCCGTATTTCACCAACGTGGACGTGGAAGACAATGTACGCTCGCTTGCTAGTAGCGATACCTGTCACTGCATTTTAGGTCGGTGAGACACCGTTGCACGTCGCGGCCAAGCGCGGCCAGGCCCTCGCCGTGAAGCGGCTACTCAGTAGCGGGGCGAACGTCAACGCGCGTACCAAGGTAGCTTGCAACCTCCTACATCATCGACGGACAGCGGCGTAGCAAATGGAGTCGCCATTGCATTTTGCCGCCGAGTCGTCCAACACCAACGTGGTGGACCTCCTCCTCTGCGCCAATGCGGTGGTCGATTTGAAAAGCGCGGTGCGACGACTCATTGTCCATTATGGTTGCTGACAATGTAAACGTAGAACGGCCAGACACCGCTTCAGGTCGCGCGTGCTGACAGTATCCGACTGCTCTTGGACCGCGAAACGCGGCTCCGCGACACGTACCGCGGGCACTGCCTCGCCCGCGCCGGCGACCTTGCGCGCGTGGACCACTGGATCGGCAGTCTGCTCGGCCAGCACTTTGAGCACTTCAAATGGGTGCACATCGATGGCTCGTTCATCGACCTTTCGGTCGTGCCCGACGTGTCGCTCCAGACGTATCTGGTGGCAGGTGACGCCAGCGACGGACGACCCGTCATTGGCACATGGCGCCGCGCAGACAACATGCTCGAGCTCTTTGTGCGCAACACGACGTACAACGGTGTCGTGGATCTTGACGCGAGTACGTGGAAAGGTGTGAGCGCGACGACGCCGCCTCTGCACTACACGGTGCCGACGTGGCTCTGCGTGGTCTGCAAAGAAGCTCACGTGTCCAACCACGAAGCGCCCTGCTTGGCGTGCGTCGAGACGCAGGGTAGCAACGACATTGTTGCAGCGTATCGCCAGCGCATCCAGGACGCCGCCGACCACGTTACAAAAGCGCTCAGCGAGCCTGAATTTGTACACCTTGTTCAATGTCCTTGTTGTCTCATGCGAGGGTTCGTAGGACGGTCAAACAGTCGTCATGTATGCGGCCAAGTATGGTCATTTGAACCTCCTGCGCCGATTCCTGCCGTACTGCACCGAGTCGCTGCTTCGGATGACGGACATTGTACGCGATTTGAATCGACATGGATGGATGAACTTACATGTGTGTGGTAGAACCAACAAACAGCCATGGATCTCTTGGCAAAAGGCGCGTTTACGTGTACGACCAAGGCCGCGGACGCGCACAACGAGGCGTTGGTGAGCGTCCTCGCGGAGCTCTGTCGCATCGCCAAGACGCCGCTGGACCCGGCCCGCCTGGTATGCGAGCTGTACTGCTCCATGCGTCTTATAGACACACATGGCTAGTCGCACGTGGATCGTCAAGGCGATGCGCGACTGCAGTGCTGCGGTAGTCAAATGGGTCGCGTGGACGAGTGGCTCGCGGAGCTTGCCGAATCCAAGCAGTGGGATGACCTCAAGGCGCACTTTCTGAGCATCCCGCGGGGCCAGCTCTTGGTCGATGACCAGACGCCAGCGGTGCGTCGATTGGCATAGCACACGCGCGATATGACAATGTGTTGTAGGGCCGCAAAGTGTGGCACCACGTCTGCGTGCAAGGGCGACTAGACATCCTCGGGCTTCTTCTCCAGCAGCCGTCGTGCAATGTACAACTGGTCTCACCCATCGTACGTCGTTTTCCATCTGCAATAGTCCAACAACTCGACTGTATTTTGGCGACTAGTCGAATGAAACTATGCTCTACCTTGCGGCCAAGCACCGTCGTGTCAAGTGCGTCGAGCGACTGCTACGCGCCGGCGCGGACCCCGAAACGTTCCACGTACAACCGTCCCATGGCAAGGAAATCAACGCGGCAATGTACATGCCACGTAGGAATACCTGTCCGATGCGAGCCTTGCTTGGCCATCGTCCCACTGCAAACAACTCATTACGGACAAACAAGCCGTCAAGAAGTTCCATAGTGCTTTCTACACGGCCAACGTGCCCAACATGGAGGCCGTCAACGAGCTCAAAAAGGTATATCTCAACGCCGTTACCCCGCCAGTGGTATGAGTCTCGTCCTGGGCGTAGGCGAAGCGGTCGGCACTGCACGCAGCCATCGTATACGAGCAGCCCCCGAGCGTGATTCTTGCGCTCTTGGCGCAGGTCTCGCCGCAGATCAACGGAACCGATCGCGTCTGTCACGTTTGATTTCTTATCCCAACTTATTGTTGCCGCTAGAACGGTGACACGGCGTTGATGCTAGCCGCGCGTCTTGGACAAACGGAAGCCGTCAACTGCCTTCTGAACGTCAACGCCAAAGTCAACATCAAAAACGAGGTACAGGTCGAAAATCGCGATGCGATACGCACGCCTACATGCCGCGTAGAACCGCGAGACAGCGCTTTTCCTTGCCGCGCTCGGGGGCACGTGGAGATTGTCAAAAGTCTCATCGAACGCTACGCCGACATGGACGTTGTGTGCACGGTGCACAAACCAGCCCTTTTTGAGCCTTCTCAAAAGCAGATGTGTTAGAACGGCACGACGTTGACAAAGGCGCTGGCGGTGGCCGTCATGGATACCAAGCAGCACGAGAAGCGGAACGCCTTCCTTATGATCCAATCGCTGCTTGAGAGCGCGGTGCAGCAGCGCGGGTCGCCCGAGTTTCGCAAATACCTTCTCTCCCAACTCGTCTTGAAAGACACGGACGAGGCGTTCTCGAAGCAGGCCTTCCGCAAGGCGATCACGTGTGCGCCCGCACTCGGCCGCATTTTTCTCAACGACTGCGTCGAATTGCACCGCCACGACGTGAGTTTCAGCCAGGTAGACAATGCAACCGCCGCATGCAGCTCTCAATGTAACTGTAGCTCGAACATGTGTACGGTTCGACGGCCGACGGCAGTGCGCTGCATGCGATTCTGCACCTCCAGTCGGTCAACCCCGAGCTGCTTTTGGAGGCCAAAACCGAGTGCTTGGAACATATTGTCATGGTGCGCATGCTCCAAATCAAGTGGGAGCTGTTTGCCGAGCGCAAGTACATTGAGCAGTTGCTCATGAACGTGCTTTTGCTCATCACGATGACGACGTCGGCGCTGCTCTTCGACGAGTCGAGTATCGCGGCCAACACGGGCCCGATGCTTCTCGGAACGTTCGTTTTTGTCAACACGATCGTGGGTTACCTCGTCGTGCAAGGCCTCCGGCCGCCGTATCTTTATCGGCTCGCGCGCATGTGCTACGACGGACGCTTTGCGCTGGACCTCTCGGTCTCGATTCCGCACCTCGCCAAGTACAAGATGAAGGCGAAGTGGCTCCTAGCATCCGCGAGCATTTGTCTCTCGCTTTTGATTGTGCTGCCGGTCGTGGCCATGCTCGTCTTCTCTGGTCTAGCGCGCTACTACCCGATGAGCAACAATTTCATTTTGTGGCTCACGTCGCTCTACTTTGTCGTGACCGAGCTCGAAGAGATGCTCTCGTCCGGTGTTGCCAACTACTGGCAGTCGCGCATCAACCAGGCCCAGCTTCTCGCCAACGTGGTCATTCTGATCGTTTTCGTGCCCATGAAACTGGGCTTCTTGCCGGCGCCGTGGGCGGTGCAGACGGGCGTCGGCGGCGCCATCACGATCGTGCTCTGGATGCTCTCGCTGCAGTTCCTCGAGGTCGTGCCGGCCGCCGGGTACCTCCTCCCGATGATGGCCAAGTTGCTTCAAGACGTGCGGAATTTTTTCATTTTCTTCGGCGTCGTTCAAATGGGCCTCACGATCACGTACTATCAACTCTTTCGCAACCAAGACGCCGAGGCGTTCAACACGATTGGCGAGTCGTTTGTGACGACGTACTTTGTCGCGTTTGGCCAACTGCCGCTCGACTCGCTGAGTGCGTTTGACGCGACGGACCCGTACGACGTCTTTCTCTCGCAGTGCACGCTCGTGCTCATGATGTTTCACTCGGCTGTCGTGGTCATTCTGCTCCTCAACGTCCTTCTCGCGATGATGAACCAAACGGTGGACGGCGGCCTCGAAAAGGCCAAGACGGAGGCGCTTGCGAGCTACGCGCAGTGCATCCTCCGCCTCGAGCAAGCCATGCGTCTCACGCCCAACGAGACGAGCGACCTCATCCATCTCGTCGACGCGGCATCCAAGAAGCGCGTGCTCAATCCGATCTTCTTGGAAGTCGTCTCGCACGCGCACGTCGCGCTGCGACCGGACCACGAAGAGTCGATTCGCGCCGACAATATGCGCAAGGCCGTGTGGAAGCGCGTGGTCGCGCCGTTGGAAGCGGCGATTCCCACATACGTCGAGACCTTGGAGAGCCTCTTGCGCCGCGTGCATCATTTCAGCACCGATGGCAGCGTGCTTACGGGTTTCACCCCCGAGCTCCGCGCGATCGACGACGCCAAAGAGAAGCTGCGTGACCTATTTGCCAAGGCCAAGAAACACCGCGGCGACGACATGCCCACGCAGCTTAAAGCGCTCAAGAAGAGCATCAAGTCGACGATCCGAACGCTGCGGGTCGCGGTACAGAGTCGGTGGCGGCCGGACGAGCAGATCGAGCCGCTCGACGCCCACAGTCGCGCAGTCTATTTCTTCCAGCTCGTGCACGCCAGCAACATTGATGTACCGTTGAAAGCCATGGCCGACAGTGTCGCGGTGGCGCTTGAAGCGGCCGAGGTCCCGGCGCCTCAAAATGCAGATGTGACGGAGAAGGAAGACGCGTTGATGTCGACGCTTCGGTCGTGGATGCTGGAGGTCCGGCGCGACACCAAGGCCATGCGAAACGCACTTACCATGGCGAGCGCGGGCGAGGTTCGGGTCTCCGAGTCGTCGCTGCAGCAGCAAGAACTGATGGAAAGGCTCTCGGATGCGCTGGACCAACTCCGCCGCGGCAAAGACGCAAGTAGCCAACGCACCGACTCGTTCCCGGTCGTCGACCCGCGGCACCGCGAGCCAAGCGAGAGCGGCCCGTTCCACGATCCTCTTTGATTCGTTTGTAATACATTATCAAGTTGGTATTCTTTTGAGCTGCATCGAGAGGATACTATGATACGTGTGATGAAGCCATGTGACAATATTGGACAATGGAGTGGGACATGGGAAGGACGAACTTGGTCGTAGAAAGACTGGAATTGCGTACATGGTGCATACTAGTCGGCACTTCTCGATAACAGGTCCCGTGCGGGGTGAGCTGGTAGGAACTTTTGAATACAATATATGTACCGGTATATATATGAACGTGTTTCGCGCTATCTTCGTTGTTACATTGAGTTCGCATACGTAGAGACTAGCTCTTCTTCTTCATTATTCGTTCACCGGGCCGTGGCTGCGCAGGCGGCGGCGAGGGGGCTCGTCTTGCTCTTCTGTCGTCGCCCGGGGGCGCTTGCGGCCGCGGGTGAGGCCCATGACGACACACTGTGTAAAAGCCTTTCAGGCTTCGTCGTCGGGGGCGAGCTACGCAGTTTGTTGAGATCCTCGAGAGTCGCCAGCAACTGAGGCGGCGTCAACGACTGGAGTTCGCGGTGCTGGACGATCGGCAACGTAATCTTGGTGCGGCCTAAAAACGGGGTGCGTCGGGCGTGGCAAAGAAGCGGACGGCGGCAATGTTGGCAGGGACGTCTTCCTTCAGGCGCAGCACGTGGCCCAGCAGGCGCCAGGCTGGCGGCGAAGATCGGGCTCAGCGGGACGATATGGGCAGCGCTTATAGAGTGCGACGTCGCCGAGCGTGATTGGGATACCTAGTTCCAGCGGCTGGAAGCTGTCAAGGCCCGCAAGGCTCGTTGGCGTCAGGGCCCACGTGCCACAGTTGAACTTTTGAATGCTAAGCACTGCTTACCAGTATTTGCGACGACGGCGCGTTGGCCTAGACAAAAGTCAACGCGCGACCTTCGCTGCGCTGCGGTGCGCAGACTTTTCCGGGCCAACGCGCCGTCGTCGCTTGTTGCAGTCTTCAACGTGGCATCGCACCTGGGTCATCTTGGT
>NW_012156405.1:527969-556929 GCF_000151545.1 Saprolegnia parasitica CBS 223.65
ACCTGCTTCCCATGAGGCTCCATGGTACTAGAGGGCGTCCTTGCCATGACGTTCGTTTCCGCGCGCTTCCGCTGTCCGGATATTTAGCTGTCGAATCTACTTCGCGCGCTTCCGCTGTCCCGAAATCGACGCGCGCTCGGAGGCTCTATTAGGTGCGGCTTCGACGCACTTATAAATGTACTTCGGATAAGTGCGTCGTACTTATTGTATACAAAATTGAGTATAATGTGAATTATGTAACAGCACTTAACAGGGACTACCAAATCGCACTTGACAGGACACGTTCCGGGCGATGCGATTGGCTGAGACCAATGAAACGCAGTTTTATTGGTCAGCAAATCTGGAATTATAGCCAATGGGTTGGCCGGATTGAGACACGACACGCCGAATTAATCCCCTGGGATGCTGGTACACCACGTAAACGTTCCTACCAGGATAAATGTACGATATGTATCAAGTTGATACTATCAGAAAATGTACGTGGTGCGACATCAACCACTGGCCACAACACACTTGATATTCACAGACAGTATATTACTCATACAAGGGCCATTTGAAGCAGCGGCAGGTTGGTCACGACGCAGGGAAAGAGGAGACCGGAGCCCCACGCGACGCCTTTGGTCGTCGTCCAGCTTGGCACGTCGGTGCCATTCAAAAGGTACTGCACCGTGCTCGACGGCTTGTGAAAGACGACCGTGAGCACGTCGCCGGCTTCAAAAGCTTCGCCTTGAAACTCCGTGCCCCAACCACTTGGCTCGGTCGTGCTGCTAAAGCCAATGCGCAGCGAAAACGGCGGCTTACTGCTGCTTGCAATCGAGCTGCGTCGGAGGCCGCGGTTGGCATCCACGGGCGGGCGCCGCGAGCAGAGCGTCGAGCGCTCAATGAGTTGCACCGAGTACCGAACCGAGGGATACTCGCCGCGCACGTGCACGGGCTGCCACGAGGTCGAGGCAAGGTCAAACCGACGGCGCTCGAGGCTGAGGTCCACGGCCGACGCAGGCACCGGCAGCTGCCAGAGAGCAATGTCAACGCCAAAGTAGTCGAGCATGCCGAGGACGCGGTAGGCCATCGCATGCGACATGGCGTCAAATGCCATCTCGTCGCCGCGCAGATGGACCATGATGTGCTCAAAAACCGCCGGGTCCGCATCAATAAAGTACGCACCTAGGACGCGCCGTTCAGCATCAAGATACAAGAGACCAAGGGCGGTACCGTCGGCACGGGGAGCCCAGAGGTCGCTTGCGAGCATCGCTGTAAAGTACGTTTCGGGCTGTCGGAGCAGGTTGGCCTTGGCCGTCTCAAAGTACCGCCCGCCGACGTTGAGCTTGATCGTCGTCTCGGCAAATTGGAGCTTGGCGGCGACGCGCTGGTCCCACGCATCGCGCTTGGCTTCGTGATGCGTAAGCTGGTGGAGCTGCGCCTGGATGTCGGTCGCCGTCTTGGAGAGCGCTGTCAAGAGAGAGGCAAAGGCGGCCTTGTCGGTCGTGTGGCTCGAGCGCAGCGCCTGGAGCCGCTGGCTGAGCTCGCGCACCTCTGCGTCGTGGGCCTCCTGCATGGACGCGCCGATCGAGGCTTGCAGCGCTGTCATCTTATCCAGCGACTGGGCAAACTCGCGGCGAAGGGTGCTCGACGTGTCGCCAGTCGCAGCCATGCTGGCGTCGCTGCGCCGAGGCGAGCGGCGGGATGGGCTGCGGCGCAGGTCGGCGAGGTGCTTGGGCGGCAGCTCGTGCTGCGCGTTGTTGTCAACGGCCACCGAGCGCTGCGGTGTGGTCTCGAGCATGCTGCTGCGGCAATCGACCTCGTGCCTGCGGTTACTTTTCGAAAATGACCTGGCTCGATACACATATCTTTTGTATCCGGAGACCTCGTTACCGGATAGCGATGCGATGACTAGTCACACGCAACGTTTCCGACGGCTTGATACCGCCCAGTGTCCACACGACAGTACGTGCCTCAAGAACATCGCCTCGGCTATATAAAGACAGTACAATGCTGTGTATTCTATAGCCTATTGGGATACCACGGTTATGCGGACATAAGGCATAGAATCTCTTGGAAAATATGGACAGCGCCGAGCCACCTTGCGCCGCTGCATACTCGTTTCAAGTGGTGCGGTGCAAAGTTGCGTTTTATTAGCTCTCGTGGGACGGAGCGATGGGAAAGGACTGTCAAAGCAACCGACGCGAGTTCATGGACAATATTGTACATATTGAAATAGGTAAATGTGCAGTATCCTCTCTAACAGCACAAGGGACATGGGCGTGGTATCGGTAACACGCTGGCTGGTGCAAGGTCGGACGTAAGGACCAACATTCTCCAGGGTGACCATGCGAGCCGCGGGCGAGATTGATGATGGTTCAGCGGGGATACCAGCACGCGCTCGTCACGCAGTGGCTTCAAGACGACGCAATCGTGCCTGGAGATTGGAATGACGCCAGGCTTCCTCTCTCTTGCGTTGGCTAGCGCCAAAGATTTTCGAACCACAAACGCTGACACGATCGAACAGAGAGCGAATCGAGAGGACCTTGCGCGCGTTGTCATCTTTGGTGCTGCCACGTAGGGTCGGGAGACTGTAAAATACAGTCTTTGTGAGCTCTAGTTTCACGCCAGAAAAATGATCGCTTCTCGATGCATCGCAAAATACGAGGTCTCTATAAAAACAATCCAAACTAATACTACGCATATGCACAACTCTGCAATGTTGCAGGCAAGATGCGGCAAATTTGCGAGATGCATTGTTCCCGGGTGCACGGTGGCCGCTCATGGTGGCGGTGCCCGTCGGCAAATTCTGGCCTGATAGATCTTCTTTCAAACGTTGAACATTCTCGCCGTGGGTAGCGGTAGCATATTTGGGCCTCATTGTCGAGTCTTACGTTAGCACTTGCCAGCAGGAAACCCTCTACATGTATCTGGTGTACTGCAACACAATTGTCGTGCGGCTCGTCGCATTTCGCTGCTGCTTCTTGCACACCTCGCCCACAACGCCAAGCAAATACAAAAATGAACCAATCGCGCGTCACTATCAAAATAGTTTTGTCCAATCCCTGCCATGTGTGATTTATCAGGATTTAAGTTACGCATTTAAATACCTTGTCATTTGTATATCTTCGAAACATTTGAATAGTAGCCGTATTGTATTTTGACCAATCGTGTGCCAGTCGCTGTATTCGTGGTTTTTGAGCTTGAGCATGGCCTCGACGAGCGCGTTGGAGGCGCGGCAGGCCGACGCGTACTGGAAGCGCCAGCATGCGCAGTTCTCATCCTTCCGCGGCGCCGTCGCCTTACTAGTGAGCATGGCCCTTCTCTACCTCCTCGGCGCCCTCGGCGCGCGCTCCGTGCCCGTCGTCCTCTTCGTCTTGCTGCCAGGTAGATCGCCTCGCCCATCGCCTCGCCGTCGCCCATGACGATGCGCCTGTAGGCTACCTCATGGCGCTCATCTGCTTGGCCATCTCTGGCCGCAGCGCGTACTTTGCTCTCCAGCGCCTCTCGACACTTGTGCTGGAAGCGACGGTACGACGGGCGTCCACGCGGCGAGATTCTCATACAGGCGTCGTCTGCTGTAGCAATCGTCGCCGGCCGGGGCCAAGAAGGACACATCGTCACCGGCGGCCGATGGCCTGCGCCAACGCAAAGGTACGCATCGCCGCGTGCTCTAGCGACGCGAGCGCATGCAACGTGTAGGCTTTATGGCGCCCGAGGGCCTCGCGCTGCCGACGACCGAGACCAAGGCGCCTGGCATCGTCTATGGCACGCACATTGTAAAGACCTCGACGCCAGCGACCATCTCGACGAACGCCGAGCTTCGCGCGTTCCAAACGCCTGCGTCGAGCGCCGACCTGGTGGAAGAAGCGCACTTGAACTTTGGTTTTGGCATGGAAATGTCGTCGGCGATCAACCCCAACGGCCTCTACTCGCAGGCGTATGCAGTTATGAAGCCGACGATGAAGCCGCCGGTGCGTAAGGAGCTCGAGTCAGCGCTTTCGAGTGCACCGCACATGGAGAAGGCGCTTGAAGTGCTCGCCGAGTGCCGGCTCAAGCCGCGGCAGATGGGCGACATCTGCGACCGCCTCCGCCAAGTCCTCGCCCAGCACCTCCAGGACGTCCTCGTGAGCTTTCTCCAGAACGTCGACGAGCTCGTGGCGTGTGGCTTGCGCCGCGAGATGCTCTTGTGCGAGATTACCGTCCAGCCGCTCCTGAGCGTCGTCATGCCGGGCGCGACCGAGCCGACAACATTCCACCAGATTGCGCTCCACGACCTCCTCAACGCCTGTCGCGCCGACCCGCTCTTCGTCTCCAAGACCCGGCCGAACGTCCACTTGTTGCGCGAATACGAAACGGTACACTATTGTCTTTTGGATGTGGTTCATGTCTCATACTATCTTGTTTTAAATAGTTTATGAAGTACTTTGACGTCAAGGAAGAGTACAGCAAGGCGTACTGCATCCAGCGGCTCCGGACGCTCGCAGAAGATGGATTTCTGGGCCAGTACCGTTGGGACAGCGGCGGTGCCTGGAAGGGTACCCCTTCAATCGTTTTTGATAAGCGAATATTGATGAAGGGCGTAGGCAAGGCGTGGACCAAGGAGGCCAACTTGCCGACAGACGCGGAGCTCATCATGAACCTCTTCTGCGCCATGCTGGATGATGTCTTGCCGGCGGTCTCGGACAATGACCGTCCGTTCCGTCGCGCACACTATGCACCCGTGCCGCCGACCAAGTCGGCGAGCATCCGCGGCATGTTTCTCATCTACTACAGCCAGCCGTCGCCGCCCAATTTCAAGGTCATTGCCAACGGCCAAGTGCGCGAGATCCTCCCGGTATGTCCTTTTATATCGTACCGTTGGGTATAGACTAACGTATTTATGGTGGAATAGGGTAAAACCAATGTGTTTCAGAGCATTGTGTTGTTTCTGCGTGCGATTCGGCAGTTCAAGTCGGGCCACCTCGGCAACATCAATTTGCACATTTTGCTCGAAGAAATCTTTGAATCGTAACTTGAATCTTAGTAGTTTGCACGACTTTGTAGCATGTTTCCGATTCCGGTCTCCACAAAACTACGATTTTGGATGGAAACAATAGTCTACTACTGGTACAATCGAATAGAAGTAAACGTCACGGGGCTCATGGGGTAAAAAATAAAATATATATCTGGATTGACCGACGGATGCGCAATTGCCTACTCGGCTTTGTCGTGCAGCACATCGACGATCTCTTGGGCCGATGGACGCTGCGACGGGTTGTACGCGATGCAGCGAGAAATGAGGTCACGGAGCCACGGCGCACACGTGGTACTGAGACTCGGCTGCAGCTTTCCGTCGCGCACGTCGCCTCGAAACGTGCAGTCGTCAATGTCCTGCGTCGCGTACGGCAGCTGCAGCGTCTCCAACTCGATCAAAATGATCCCAAACGAGTAAATGTCCGCCTTGTCCGTATGTGTCTGGCCTTTCCGGAGCATCTCGGGGGCCGTCCAGAACGGCATGCCACCATTACGCGTCGGTGACGATGGCGCAGTCGACGCCGTGAACGCAAGTCCGAGACCACTGACTTTGATGTAGTTGGTGGTCGAGAGAAGGATGTTGGAGCTCTTGAGGTCGCGGTGGCGCAGACCTTGGCGATGGAGATCGGCGAGGCCATTCGCCACGACCCACGCAACATCGAGCAGAGAGTAGTCGACCTCAAGCGAGAGATGCTCGCGCTTCTCGTCGAGGTACATGCGGAGGTTGCCGACGTCCATGACCTCAAAGACGAGCTTGGGCGCTGGCGTATCTTGGTCGGCGACCGCCAAAAGCCGCATGAGGTACGGTGACCCACAACTAAGCCAATCGGCCTCGTAAGAAGGATTCGTTACTAGAACCAGTGTACCGCTGAAGTGCTGCGATTTCGTCGCGCAGACCTGGAGCATGCGACGGGTAGATTGCCGTCTTGACGGCAACCGTCGTGTCCTTGAACGTCCCCTTGTAGACAATACAGGAGTTGCCATCGCCCAGCGCGACGCTACGGTCGACCTCAATCTCGAATCTCGTCAGCGGACACCTAAACATATGCTTCTTGCGATCTGTCCTCCAGTCAAGTGAGGTGGTGGTACATAATGCGTCGTCGGCATGGCGTAGTAGAGTTTTTGGGCCACGTGCACGTGGTGCTGCTTGATGGTGACAACAAGGGCGGTCTCCATCGTCTACGTAAACACATACTGTTGATACCTAGCTAGAGGCAATTGTAGTCTCTTGAAACCAAGTTGCGCATCTCAAAGTTGATAGCACGAGATTGAAGAAGCACGTCGACAATCGAGTCTTGCTCATGTTGGATCGCGATGTGCAAGAGACTGTCACCCGTCTAAAATAGTTGTATGAATACTAAACAGCAGAGAATAGTGTACTGCACACCTTGGCCTGAATGGTGTAGGGATCCGCATTCGCTCGAAGAAGCGACTGTCGTCTCTGGACGTCGCCCGAAACAACGCTCTGAATCAGCTCCTCGGTGCTGGTGTCGGAGCCATCAGCGTCAAAGGCAGCGTCCGAGACTTCGTCGGAAACGACACTCTGAACCAACTGCTCTGTGGTTGTGTCGGGCACATAAAATTCATCCAAGTCAAAGACTGCGTCGGAGGCCGTGTCCGGCGCGTCGTTGGTCTCGGAGGTGTCCATTCGTGCTCGGAAAAGAGCAAGGAGCTCTTCGTTCTCGAGCTCGATGGCCAGCATGAACGGCGTCTTGTGGTCCTACAACCATCATTTAGAGAAAGCAGCGCGATACAACAGTAAGCTGCAACGAACGTTGTTCTTGCAGTCCACGCTGGCGCCGGCGTCCAAAAGCACCTCGACCACGCTGGGATGCCCAGCGGCGACGGCCGCATGCAGCGGTGTCTGTTGTGTCTACACCGTGTTGTTGGATTTATAGTGGACAGTGAACGCTAGAAGGGACCTCTGTGGCCAGCGTCACGTCTGCGTTGGCGCGAAGAAGCTGTTGCACGACATAAGATGTCCGTGGGCGGCAGCCCCATACAGCGGCGTTGATCTCGTCTACGACAAGACGGATATAATCGTCAGATAGAAAGGTAGACACATGCAGGATTACGTTGTCGATAGCATCGACCTTGATGCGTGGTTGGTCGAGAAGACGTTGGACGATGGCGTCCGAGCCATGAGCAGCTGCCACGTGCAGGAGATAGCTCCCGTCCTAGATTCACAGCGATTTAAAGTCAAAAGTGTCGTCGTGACTGCTGCTAAAATACGTTGATGTGAGCGTTGGCCTTGACCAAGAGAAATGAAACCCCGATGCCGGCAGTGTCGGGCGCGGCAGGTGGCTACTCGACGCACTCAGGTCAGTGAGTGAGGTGATGCATCTAGGGAGAGTGGCGTGCCTCGTATCGGATGCTGGGATCGACCCCACAACGGAGTAGTCCGTCAACGGCTTCTGTGTTTTCCGTCAAAACAGCGTCCGCAATGGACATCTAGTTGTCCATGAATGATACTTCAAGACACACGAGGGGCACGATGTGACACCTTCCAGGGTTGACAGCTTCATAGAGCACGGCCATAACTTCTTTGTACCCATTAATCCGAGCAATCTCGTAGGGTGTCTCGTTGTCCTACGTGAGACTCGAAAAAGCTGAATTCCAAGTGGATTTGAACACGAGTATACATGGTTGGGAATGTTTGGGTTGGCGTCGGCGGCCAGCAAACGCTTCACAAGTTCAAGATGCCCTTTCTTGGCTGCTAAAAAGATTGCCGTCTCTCCACTCTAAGTGACGCTCTTTATAGCGTTTTACCATGGAATGCGATACATCACCTTGGATTGTGCATGCACTTTGGCGTTCGCAGCCAGCAGCATTGAGACGACACGGTCGTAACCATCGTGTGCAGCAATGAGCAAGGGCGTCCAATCATCCTACAACAATAGCCATGATTCATGACAATTGGTTCCACTCTACCACTTCGAATCATCATGACTCATGACGATTCGAAGTGGCAGTATGGAAATCAATTGGTTTACTTTGTCGCAGCAGTCAACCGTGGTGTTAGCAGCCAGCAGCTTTGCGACGACGCTGTCGTGACCTTTTGTGCAGCCAAGTGCAAGGGGTCTCCTCATCCTACTTGTATGTATATGTATTGTATAACCGTAAAGCCAAGGTACTAGTGTACCTTGGATTGCGCGTGTACGTTGGCCTTTGCAGCCAAAAGCAGTGCGACAACACCCGCATGATTATTCACTGTCGCCCAATGCAGCGACATTTGTTTCCACGTGGACTAGACACAAACTATCTGCTCTGTGGTGAAGTAGTATTCCTACGTTGTCGACGGCGTCAAGGACAATTCGAGGATGCGCTAACAGCAGTGCGACGAGCTCTGTCGAGCCCACGATTGAAGCAATGTGCAGTGGCGTGAATCCGTCCTAAGAGGATGCGTAGGTTATAATGTTTTATTCCAAGAAGGAGCTGTGTACCGTCAGTACATCCGCATCACTTGTCGGATCGGCCCACGTCTTCGGCAACGTCACTTGCCACTCGGTCGACTGGACATTACAGAAGTAACGATTTAGTGGTGTCGTTCGTGTACAGTGCCATGACGAGTTGTACGAGATTGTCCATAGCCTTGTCCAGGACAGCAACGATGGAAGCACGACCGTTCTTCTCGGCAATGTCCCGAGGCTTACACATCATGATCCAGATAAGATACGGCTCGGACACTATCGTTGTTGTTGAAATGAGTGTTCTCGTTATTTTACGGATTAAGGGTCCTATTTCTAGGGTCGTCCTACCTCCAACCTAATATCCGGTAGGCACGAGTTACCGGCATATGCCGTTTTCATCTTGCTTCTTCCATTGTGGCACTTGCCGAGCGTGGCCTTATTATGGTGACCGTCTTCAGTGGACACTATCGTTGTACGTCGTTGGATTGAAAGGGATTGGCGCCAGCAGCCAACAGCGCCTCCGCGGCAGCTGCGTGTCTGTTGGCAGCGGCTTCGTTGAGCGGAGTTGTCTACAGTGAGAACGATGTGTTGCTAGGTAGAAAATATCAAGACGCACGCCGTCATGTCGTTGGTTGACGTCGCCCCCGCTTGGAGAAGGCATTGACCTTCGTCGAGATGTTCACCTTGGGCGGCAACGCAGTGGGATGTGTACCACACGGCGACTTTGGCCGAGCCACCCTCTATCGATGTACCGTTTCATCGCGCGTTTTCCTTTCGTCCCTTGTTGACCACGTCGGGCGTTTGCTTATTATGGTGCCCGTCTACAGTGACATTCGTGTCCGGATGGGGGGATGCCCGGATAGTAAGCATCGGCGTGTCGGGAATCGAACCGGCGACCTCGGGAGGCGGAAGCAGGAATCATACCGCTCGGTTAAAAGCAGCTTCCGTGTGGGTTGAGCTGGTACCACTAAACGTCCAGGAGAAACACGTTTATGTTTGAACCTCGGCGGCAACCACCAATGCACTTAAGACAGTATCGCGTCACAACAACTCATGTGCAATGTGAAAATCAAGTACCAAATGCGTGTAGTGGTTGTTTTGGAGTACCCGGTCATGGTCCTCCTGCACGCTTTGGCTTCCATGCAATTTTTATCCGTAAACGCAGTCTCCCCCCGGCGCACGTCGAGGCGTAAGACAGACATCTTGGTAGCACGAATGCGCCTCCAAGACGTACAGTACACGGCCTTCTGGCAGAGGCTCGCCGCGAATCAAGTGACCCTGATGTCCTCCTCAAGTCCTTGGACATCGTCTCTTTCGCCGCGACGTGGTGGACGACGCGGTGAAAGCAACCTAGGCCGTCGTTGCTTCTCTTGCAGTCGGCGCGACCAAAGGCAGTGGCGTCTTGTTGGACACTTGCAGCGCCAAGCCCGCGATGAACTGGACGACAGATGGGTGGCACTCGTCGTCCACCTTGACCGTCCGCGGCACGGACCAGTAGAGCGCAGAGACGCCACAAGCTGCGCTCCGCGACACGTCTCCTTGCATCTTGCGTAGCATTCTCGACATCGTCGACAATTCCAGCAAAACGTACTGGTCTTTATGGCCTTGGATACTTTTGGCGAGCTTGATGGGGCCATCACGATGGATTGTCAAGCTTCGTTTGCACTCGTACACCGTCGCTCTCGTCCGATCTTCATTTTTGGCAACATCTACCACTTCAACCGCGTCGAGCACCACGACATCGAGTCCAAAGACGCTCGGGTCGCATCGACATACCGGCACTTTTGACGGCCTCGCCTTCCGAGTTATTGATGATGCCGATGCCGTCAGCACCTGGAGCGCTGCACTTGAACAGTGTATCACCGTTTAGCACTGCGATGTCAAGTTCAAAGTGGCGCGCGATCGTTCCAATGCTCCGAGTTGCTTGATGTGGTGCCGCGTCTGGCGTCTCGGGGCTCGAATTCGGTGGGGGTTGAAAAATGGTTTTGATCGCATCTGGCCTCGCGGCCGAATGCGTGGGCTGGTGTTGCCCAGATATCGTGCTATGTGGTGTTTCAATCCGAGCTCATGTCGTATAATGTATACCGCGTGGCTGGCCTGACAGACGCGCGCAATGCGGGGTTGGTGTCGTCTCCTTTTGCTGGTCGAGGCTGGACAGGCACCACCGGCTTGGGTAGTGGCGGCATAGCGCGCAAAGGTGCGATGAGACGCTCGAAGGTGTATTCTACAGCGTGCGTGTTGCTCCACTTGCCACCGAACGGACGCGGACGTACTTCTGGAGGTCGCAGGCCGTATGGACCCTGCACAACTACGAAGATGTCGCGAGACGACTTGCGAGCCGATTTGCGAGCCGCTTCGTCCGCCGCCTGCAAAGGCGACGTGGAAAATATCCGATTGCGCAAGGGCTCGTACCGCAATGCTGGTCCAGATGGCTCGGACGTCGGACCCTTTGCACCAGATTTTGGGAAGAATCTGCTACACTGTACAACGTTTCAGCGTTGCGTTCTTCGTCGACGTCGACTGCGTTCTGCACAGCGACAAAGAGCGGTGTTGGGCCATCCTACCATGCATGATACTGCGCGGGTATCGATGGTATTGCATACGCAGCGCGCGCTGGCAGTCGAGTCGGCGCGCAGCGACTCGCGCCCCTCATGCGTCAGCGACAAGAAGGCGGTCGGCGGTATGCTCGCCTACGCCAATCGTCCTTGTACGTACGCCGCCCTGCAAGAGGCATTTTCTACCAGTGGCGTCTCGTCGATATCAGCGTTGGCACGCACGAGAAGCTGCGCGATTGCGGTGTGGCAAAGCATGGCAGCCAGAAAGAGCGGCGTCGCATTTTGCTGCATGAGTTTGTGAGTTGGCTACGACTATGATGGAGCCGTACCCAAGACTGCCAGTGCGGGCTCACGCCAGCACGAAGGAGGTAAGCGACGTCCGCCACGCGGTTGTCGAGCGTTGTTGAGAGCAGCTGTTGCCCGCGGGCCACATCGTCGGCGCCGACTGCCATTGTTGTTGCTAGCCTCAAAATGCAAGATACCATACCACATTCTTTTTTGAATGTCAGAAAACTGTGGCCAGCATACGGTGTGCATACATCACCGAAAGTCAGACTGTCAAGATGCAGATGGCACTTAGTCGACCACCTTTTGTCCAGTCGGTGGATTTCTGCTTCACATGCAAGAGGTGCGGGGTTCGAGCCCCGTAGGTGCTGGCCCTTTCTTCTCTTTCCCATTGACGTTGGCATCGGTACCATCAAAGCGCGTCACCACGATATGAGCAGCTGACTTACGAAGTGTCTGCACTTCAACTGTAAGCATCCCTCGAAGGGCGCGTGCGATACTTCAGTTGAAATGCTCTTCATGTGGCGGGGCGCATTCGATGAGTTCGCCGGGGCAACCGCGGAGTGGTAGCTTCGACCTGTGGCACAAGCGGCACACGACGATGGTGTAAGCGACCTCCTCGAGCTTACCAAAATGCTTCTAAACCCACGACGACTTGCCGGTAATTGCAGTAAGCGTCGGCGGTCGTAGTGATGCTGGTGTTGGACGATATGGTGACGGTTCCTCCGCTGCTTTGGTATTTCCTTCCTCTCCCCCAGCCATGCATTGCTACGACAATTGGAAAAATCAGGCACCCGCTGAGTGAATCGGCACCCACTCAGAGTGAGTGAACTCTGAGTGGGACAAAGCTATTCAAAGCCCACTTACTCGCCATCTCTGCTCGAAACACAAGTATCGAGGATCCCTTAAAACAGGTTACGGTTTCAACCGCACCGATACCGCAACCATTCGCGCCCACATCGACTCGTCAACTGCAGCGAAGACGCCACATGAGTGTACGCACTATTCGACATATTTTTCAATGAGAACGCACACCGCGTACACAGGATGTGGCACTGTACGAGGCCGCGAAAGCGGGCAAGCGGGACGAGGTACTCGGTCTTGTGCAAGGTGGCGCCAAAGTGAACGCGCGCATTGGCAAGGTCATTCCACCTATGCACCATTGTAGGAGGTAGCTCATCTTGAAGTGGCTAGGACGAGACCTCGGCGCTGCATATTGCGGCCGCTTACGGCCACGTCACGATCGTCGAAGTGCTTCTCAAGGCAGATGCGAGTCCGATGCAGACCAACTTGGTTGGCAACACATAAACGATACGTGTCGTCACATTGAAGGGTCGTCGGTAGAGGCACGAGACGCCTCGGACAATTGCTCACCAGAATGGACACGCGGCGGTTGTCAAGCTCTTGGACAAGGCAATGGACGCGCTCGTCCAGCTGTTCAAGGCCCTCGTAATGAACGACGCGACTACAGCGCTGCGACTGCTCCAAGAAGGCGTGAATAGCAACGCTCACTACAAGGTACATGCACTCGACTCCGCGGTCGAGTCTTCCCTTTTTCATGGGTTTCGATAGCCGGGCTTGACCCCTCTGCGCATCATCGAGCCCGTGACGGGGCGATACACCTTGTCGAATGCCGATTCGGAGACCAATGAGGAGGTTTACCATGACATGTGTCCGGTTCTAGTGTACAATTTTTGTGCAGGACGGGATCACGCCGCTGCACATTGCAGCAACGAATGGCTCGGCGCCGCTCGTGACGGCACTCTTGGCTCGCCCCATGATCAACATTCACGCACTCGACAACGTACACTACTTGATGCATCTCGTTCTGGTCTACACGATGTTGATATGGACACTTTGTCACTAGACAAAGACGACACCTCTGCACGGCGCGACCAAGAACGGACATGCGCACATCGTTCAGCTGCTTCTCGCGGCCGGTGCGCTCGTCAACGTCTCCAATAGCGTATGTCGAGTCATTGATGCAGTGCGAGTGTGAGATGTAGACACGTCTACATAGACGCAATGGACCCCGCTGCACTTGGCCGCTCGACACGGCAATGTAAGCGCCGTCGAGAAGCTCTTGGCTGCTGGGGCAAAGATTGACGCGCAGAAAAGTGTACGACATTGTCACTATAGTATAGAATATCTCCAAGGTTTGGGACGTAGGACAAGTGGACACCACTGCACTTGGCGGTCTGCAACACGCAAGAGGGTGTTGTGCCGCTGCTGCTCGCGGCCGGCGCCAATGTCAACGCCCGGGATGCGGTACGCAGCTCTATGCCTCCATAGGTTGTTCATCGCTGTATATAGCGTGAGTCGACACCCTTGCACGAGGCGACCAAGAATGACAACCCGACCATTGTTGCGGCTTTGCTCGCCGCTGGCGCCACCGCGACGGCGAGTGACAGCGTGCGCGTCATCTTTGTATCGAATTGTCATGCAATCAAATGTCGACTTGCGTAGAACCTCTGGACGCCACTTCACTTGGCGGCGCGTAAAGGCAACAGTAGCATCATTAAAATGCTCTTGGCTGCCGGGGCAGTTGTGGACGCACAAAAAAAAGTACCTCCTCCTTATGCTCAATGCGCTAGCTACCTTATGGTTGCCGTAGGATCAATGGACGCCATTGCACCTGGCCGTCGGCAACGGCCATGAGAGTGTCGTGTCATTGCTGCTAGCTGCTGGCGCCACCGTGAATGCGCGCAACAGTGTACACACAATGGCAGACTCGCGCGGAATTAACTATAGGAAGCGTAGGAGGGTGAATCACCGCTCTTTCTCGCCGCTCAAGGAGGTCATGCAAGCATTGTCAAGCAGCTTCTGAGGGCAAACGCCAACCCGTCCGTCGGAAACAACGTAGAGCGTAAATGACCACCTCGTTAGACTGTCCTGAATCATAGGATAATACGACACCGCGGATGGCAGCGGGGGCCGCCGGGCACGCAGCTATCGCGGCCGCTCTCGAGGAGGCGGCTGCTGTTAACAAGCCGACCCTTTCGCAAGCCGTCTTCAACAACGATGCGACCCGAGTGACCGAGCTTTTGCGCAATGGCGCGGACCCAAACGCACGGTACGAGGTATGCAAATCACTTCTGCCATTCAAACAAGATCGAAGAACGTATGGGTAGCGCGGTCCTGCGCTGTCCCCGACGTCATCGGCCAAGGCCGGCGTCGGCATCTCGTTTCTGAAGGTCAACGCCAAGGCCCACATCCAAGTCTGTCTCTCACTATATACACTCGCATGCTCATCGCATGAGGTAGGACGACAGCAGCCTTTTGCATGTGGCGGCGGCGCACGGGTCGGAAGCCATTGTCGCACTCCTTCTTGCCAGCTCCGCCATCGAGCTCAACCCACGCGACAGTGTAAGCGATTCAATTCTTCACCACCATCTTTCAAACCCCACCTGCTAGACCGGGGCGACACCTCTGTACGTTGCCGCAGCCAACGGACATGCGTCGGTGGTCCAACAACTTGTCACCGCCAAGGCCGACATCAAGGCTGTGACCAACGTACGGTCTGCTGGGGCTCTACACAATATGACATGTTGGACCTAGACAAAAGACACGTCGCTGCATGTTGCCGTCGTGCATGAGCATCCCCGCGTCGTCGAGCGGCTTCTGGACGCGGGTGCAGCCGTTGACGTTCAGAACAACGTTGCTTTCTCTCGTCGCCTCGTCGAGTCGTCTCTGAACGAGAATGGTGTAGGAACACAAGACACAGTGGCAGGTAGCGCAAGAGCTAGCGCACCCAGCGATTCTCGAGGTGTTTCGGACCAAGAAAGGTCTGTCGCCGCCACCGCCCAAGACAGCGGATCCAGTGGCATCTGCCGCCAACGACCTGTTGCGCGCCATCGAAACAGGCAACGTACAGCAGCTGCAGACGCTACTTGGCGCCAACGCCAACCCCAACGCTATCAAGAGCGATGTACAACCCATGTCGCTACACGAAGGATGCGACGTCATCGGTATTGTAGACGGGCGACAGTCTGCTCCACTTGGCCGTTCAAAGTGGCCAGCATGTCAGTCTGAACCTGCTGCTTGCTCATAGTGCCATTGATGTCTATCGCCGCAACAAGGTAGAAATGTATTCAGTCTGCCCCTTCTTATATCACATCGCGTAGTCCTCGGAGACGGCGCTTCTTCTCGCCATCAAGAGACTTGACTTGTCGATGACGCACAACCTGCACCGCGCGATGCGTCAGCGGCCGCGCTATGTATGCAAATCTGCATTCGTCTGCAAGTTGTACGACAGATTGGTTTCAACTAGGTTGCTTCCGCAGATCTCATCGTCGACCGGCATATTGCGCTCGGCGAAAGCAAAGGCAACATGGTCTACCAAGGCACGTTCGCCGGTTCGACGGTCGCCATCAAAACGGCGCTCTTTCCGTCCCACGCACAGAGTCTCGTGCACGAACTTGAGGCTCTGCTGCGGTTCGTGTCTTCAATCTTCTTACCTACGGACTGCTCCTCATATCGCAATCTAGCTGCGACTCGCCGTACCTCATGCGGCTTTTGGCGGTCGCCGATCAAGACACGCCAGCACCCAAGCTCGTCTTTGAGGTCATGGACGTCGGCAACCTCCGCATGTACCTCGACAAGAAGCGCGAGCATCTCTCGCTTGAGGTCGACTACTCTCTGCTCGATGTTGCGTGGGTCGTGGCCAATGGCCTCGCCGATCTCCATCGCCAAGGTCTGCGCCACCGCGACCTCAAGAGCTCCAACATCCTTCTCTCGACCACCAACTACATCAAAGTCGGTGGTCTCGGACTTGCGTTCTCGGCGTCGACTGCGCCATCGTCACCAACGCGTAATGGTGGCATGCCGTTCTGGACGGCCCCCGAGATGCTCCGGAAAGGCCAGACGCATACGGACAAGGCGGACATTTACTCGTTTGGGATCATTTTGATCGAGTTGGAGACGCTTCAGCTGCCGTACGCGACGCAGGACATTGACGACTGCACGTTTCGAGGCGACGTGCGCGATGGAAAGCTGCAGCCGAGTCTCAGTACCACGTGTGCGCCGTGGCTCCGCGACCTCATTTCTCGCTGCATCGCGTACAACCCGTCGCAGCGTCCATCGGCCCAAGAGATTGTCGATCAGCTGCAGAGTCGAGCCAAAGACTAGCGGGTTCAGCTGGACCTGTCGATGAAAACGAATGCATATCTTGTCTTTCTCTAAATGGCCTTGATCGCTAAAAGGTTTACCTAGGCTATGTTTGCATTTCTTGTTTGTAATCGATGCTTGATATCGCATTGCTAAACTTCTTGTTGATGCCTCCATTTCTGGGACGTTGCAGTTGCTCTGACCGATACGGGCAGACGATCTTCATTAAGGTCATTCAAAAAAGACAAGACATGCATTCGTTTGCATCGACAGGTCCATCTCAACCATACATTACACTTATACAGATACATCCGATCGTTGAAGATTCGATCAGCCCCGATGTAGCGGTGCAGTCTCATATCTTCCCGTCTTCAACGGAGGGCTCTTCTTCGACCTAGCTGCCCGTCTTGTCCGCGCGCTTCTTCTTGGCCCCGTAACGACGTCGCGTTATAGCCGCACACTGGTGCCCACGTCTCAACGTAGCACCCTGGGCACCGTCCTTCTACCGCGGCAGAGAAAGCTCTTGCACATCCTGACGATCTGGAATCGTTGTTGTGGCCGCCGGCCTTTTGGCTGCGGCGCGCGCCTCCGTACGACTCTTGGTCGCTGGTGCGTCTTCATCGTCACCATCATCATCATCGACGACGTTGTCATCACAATTGAGGCAGTCGACATCGTCGGCATCATCTTCATCGCCCGCGTTGAGGACGTCGAGCTCGTAGCTCGGCTTGGGCTCGAACTGGACCTCGTGACCGGGCTTGATGCGCTTGGTGGTCGCGCGCGTCGAGCCCTTGTCCGCTTGCGCTTCGGCCAACGCCTCCTTGACAATGCCGATCGCACTGCGGAACTCGAGAAGCTTGGGGATGGTCACGGCCATGGTGAAGACGTCGGCTTGGTTCTGCGCGCTTGGAACCGCGCGGCTCGACAAGCCGTTCAATTCCACGTACTCGCGACACACCAGGTGGAGTACCATGATGTGCTTGGAGCGCTTGTGCGAGCCTGGACATTGACACTGCGAGATCGAGCCGTGGTTGTCAATGAGCATCGTTGAGCTCGTGTGCAGTAGCGAGCACTCTTCGAGGAGCTGCCCAAGCCACATGACGTCGCGCGCAGCCGTACTGGCCGCGATTGTCTCCGAATGACACGAGCTTGTACCAACGGTGTCTTGCTTGGAGCTCTTGGCCGAGATCGACTGGCCGTAGAGCTTCGTGATGTAGCCCGTGATCAATTTGCAGTCCTTCGTGTCGTTGGCCCAAACGGAATCGGCCCACGACTCGATCGAGAGGCCGTCGTACGTCCTCGCTTCCTCAATGTTGTACACGAGCCCAAAGTCGAGCGTGCCCACGAGGTACCGGACCACGTGCATGGCCATGGCCCAATGCTCGGACGTGTGGCAGTTGAGGTACTTAGACAGCGTGCGCACCGCGTTGCGGAGCTCGAGGCGGGAGCCCGTGATGAGGTACTGCAAGGCACCAACGAGGTTGCGGTACGGGCGCGCCGCCTTGTCGAGCTTCGTCTGCGGCTTTGATGTCGTCAAGTCGCATGACTTCTCGGCACCGGGTGTCTGCGGCACCAACGACGGGTTCTTGTCGATGTTGTCATACTTGGCGATGATCTCTTGAGTAAACCGACGCTGAGAGAACCAGACGGCGGGTACATAGTCGATCTTGACACCGAGGAGGTAGCGAACGTCGCCGAGCTGCGTCCTCTTGAACTTGGCGAGGAGTGCCTTGATCACGGGCGCTGTGTGCTTGTCGTCGCCGACGATGAGCAGCTCGTCGACGTAGACTATAATGAAAACGACATCGCGGTTGCCATTTCCTCCCACCGTTTTCGTGTAGAGACCGCGATCTTTCTCGTTGCGCTTGAAGCCAAGGCTCACAAAGAACTCGTGCAACATCGAGTTCCACTCGTGAGGTGCTTGGCGCAGACCGTAGATCGTCTTGATGAGCAGGCACACGAGGCGCTAAACGTGCTCTGCAAAGCCTTCCGGCTGCTCCCTGTAGACGAGTTGACTCTTCTTGAGCGCAGCGTTAGAAACGCCGTGACAAAGTAGTTTCGACGCAGTTTCCGTCCACGCAAGGTCGCGTAGGGCAGAATGGCGCGCAAGGTCTCGAAGTAAATGACCGGCGTGTACGTCTCGTCGTAGTTGAGTCCAAAGATGTGCTCAAAGCCCTTGGGCACGAGGCGTTGCCGTCCGATTGACCTTGAGCTTGAAGAGCCATCGGAATGGAGCACCTTCTCGCCGACCGGGCGCTGAACCAAGCGCCACATCCGGTCGGTCACGTGCGACTTGTACTCCTCGACCATCGCTTGACGCCACTTGTCGGCCTCAGGCGACGCGATGGCTTCCTTGTACGACTGCGGCACGTCAAACGCCTTCTCAATATCGTCAGTGAGACGCACGAAGCGAGTGGGAGCGCGACGCGTGTCATCCGAGCGCTGTGGGCGCGTGTTCTTGTGCGGGCGCTTGAACGACGACACCGGAAACCACAACCTTGGGGTGCTTGCTACCGCGACGACGGCGCTTGCGTCCTCCCACAGCTTCTGGATCGGGTTCGTCTTCGGCGCCAGTAGCGTCGTCTGCGGGAGGGTCATCGCCTCCCACAGCATCGGACGCTGGCGTAGCCTCCCCGTCATCCGTGCGCACAATACGACGGCGGTCACCAGTTGCCATCGTAGCAGCACGGGCGTTGTCCAACGAAGGACTAACATCGACGACCGTGTCATCACTGCGCGTGCTCGTCGGATCAGCGACGGGTCGAGCCGGGTTGACCAACGGGACGTACGCTTCCGGCATCTCCATGACCGGTAGCGTACAAAATGGAACCAAATACGAGATACCACGAACGCTGGGATCGGCGGCGCGTTGCAGCACCTTCTTGACGTAGGCACCCTCGACCGTTTGATCCTCGTAGACGCGCACGTTGTCGTAGCGCGCGTACTCAACTTCAATAGCAGCCTGCTATTGAAGTTGAGGAGAGGTAGCCGCAGGTGCCCTTGCCGTAGCCGAGAAAGATGCACAGCTCACCAGGCGATCCTCGAGGTGCGACGGTGTTACCTCAGGGGGCGCGAGGCCCGCATTACCGCTGCACCTCGGGTGAGGCGTGGCGGGTTGCTTAGCGGAGATCGAAAACTAGAATGCTAGGCTCTTCCGACCAGTCGTTGGTTTCGCTGAGCCGCCTTCTCTTGAAAAGACCGTTTCGACTCCTTGCAGGCGCGAAACACCCATCGTGTGGTCCGCGACGATATGGGCGTCCGTGAAGCGCTTGGCGATGTGCGGCTTACATAGTCGTCGCTAGAAACAAGACAAGGCGCTCTTCAAGGCCGCGAGAGACGGTGCCGTCGACGAGGTCCGTCGATTGATCGAAGAAGGGGCTTGTGTCGACTCAAAGCATGGCAGTGTACGCAGTACATCTAGCGTGTGTTGGGTGTAATCAAGCATCGTAGAGCGACGAGACATCGTTGTTTGTGGCTGCGGCCAACGGACACGCGAGCGTCGTCCAAGTGCTCATCGAAGCTGGAGGGGATCCCTGTAGTGTTCAGGCACGATCTTGCCTTCTCAACATATCCAACATCTGCGTGTTGCTGAGACTGCCCATAAGACTCCGTGATGTAGCAGAGAAAAATGGCCATGTCTCGGTGGTTGCGATGCTGGACAAGATGCATGGCGCGATCGCGGAGCTCTTTACAGCGCTCGTCAAGTCCGACGAGGCAACGGTCTTGCGTCTTCTCGTCGAGAACGTCCCCGCGTACATCACATACTGGGTATGCTTGCATATATATATTGGCAACGACCCACCACCGTCGTTTGTATGCTGTGTAGAAGGGCCGTTTCGAAGACGCCCTTCAGATTGCTTTTGCGGAGACGGGAAATTTTGTATTCACGCAAGGCAAGTGCACGGTAGGGACACATTCTCTACTTTGCCACGTCATAGACATATCTGACGATGCTATACAGGGCCACATACGGCCACTCCATATTGCAGCAGCCCATGGGTGCGAAGAGGTCGTGGCGGCGCTGCTCAAGCGTCCACACACCCCGATCAACATAACGTGCGAGGGATCTAGCTCTGTACGATCACGATGTATTTGACACTAAACGCTTGTGGAAACTAACTTCTAGAACCCCGCCTACCTGACGGCGCTTCAATTCGCTGCCCAGAATGGCCACACTAGGGTCGCTGAACTGCTTTTGGCAGCAAACGCCCATGTCGATTGTATAGGCTATGTGCGTCACTCAACTTGCGTCCTTCTATCTCATTGACGCATGTAGAATGCAAAAACAGCCTTGCACTTTGCCGCCACGAACGGTCACGCTAGTGTCGTCACGTTGCTTTTGGCCCACCGCGCCACCGTCAACGCTTTGGACAAGGTACAGCATACACCTACTAGAGCCTGTTGTATTGCGCAACAATGATCCAATCATATTGTAGGACGACGCTACGCCGCTCTTTATGGCCGCCAGAGGTGGTCATGTCAACGTCGTGGAGCTTCTCCTCGCGGCCAAAGCCGACCCGACCCTGGCCAATTCCGTACGCAAGCTTTAGAGGCAATCCAGCCACAAAAGGTCGTTGATTTGTAGGACGATGAGACACCCCGGTCCGTTGCCGAAGCGGGTGGCCACACAGCCGTCGTTGCAGCCCTCGACAAGATCCTGCCACCGCCATTAACACCAGCAAAGCCGACTATGACGGTACAAAGAGACTGCATGCTACCGTACACGATTGTCGCGCTAGGATATCATTTCACAAGCCGTCTTCAACAACGATGCAACGCGAGTGACCGAGCTCTTGCGCGCTGGCGCAGACCCAAACGCACGATACGAGGTATGCAGCACACAACTGCAATTCAAACGAGATCGAATAACGTATGGGCAGCGCGGCCCTGCGCTGTCCCCGACGTCATCGGCCAAGGCCGGCGTCGGCATCTCGTTTCTGAAGGCCAACGCCAAGGCCCACATCCAAGTCTGTCTCTCACTATATACGCTCGCATGCTCATCGCATGAGGTAGGACGACAGCAGCCTTTTGCATGTGGCGGCGGCGCACGGGTCGGAAGCCATTGTCGCACTCCTTCTTGCCAGCTCCGCCATCGAGCTCAACCCACGCGACAGTGTACAGCGATTCAATTCTTCACCACCATCTTTCAAACCCCACCTACTAGACCGGGGCGACACCTATGTACGTTGCCGCAGCCAACGGACATGCGTCGGTGGTCCAACAACTTGTCACCGCCAAGGCTGATGTCAGGGCAGTGACCAACGTACGAACATTCAACGTGCTACGCAATATGACACGTTCAACCTAGACAAAAGACACGTCGCTGCATGTTGCCGTCGTGCATGAGCATCCCCGCGTCGTCGAGCGGCTTCTCGACGCGGGTGCAGACGTTGACGTTCAGAACAACGTTGCTTTCTCTCGTCGCCTCGTCGAGTCGTCTCTGAACGAGAATGGTGTAGGAGCACAAGACACCGTGGCAGCTAGCGCAAGAGCTCACGCACCCAGCGATCCTCGAGGTGTTTCGGACCAAGAAAGGTCTGTCGCCGCCACCGCCCAAGACAGCGGATCCAGTGGCATCAGCCGCCAACGACCTGTTGCGCGCCATCGAAACAGGCAACGTACAGCAGCTGCAGATGCTACTTGGGGCCAACGCCAACCCCAACGCTATCAAGAGCGATGTACAACCCATGTCGCTACACGAAGGATGCGACGTCATCGGTATTGTAGACGGGCGATAGTCTGCTCCACTTGGCCGCTAAAATCAGCCATCTCGGTATTCTCGATATTCTGCTCCAAGCACCCCACATCAACCTGCAAATGCGCAACAAGGTACTGCTCGGATCTGGCAATTCCTCAGGCCACGCATTGGTTGTAGAATATGGAGACAGCACTCTTGGTCGTGATCAAGCAGCGGGACTTGCACAAAACGCAGATGCTCCACAACGCAATGCGTGTCATGCCCCATTTTGTACTTGACGACGCTATCAAGAAACGGAGCGCGTCAATCATGGCATTGTGTAGGTTCCAGCAGACACGATGGCTATTGACCGGCACATTGCGCTCGGCGAAAGCAAAGGCAACATGGTCTACCAAGGCACGTTCGCGGGTTCGACGGTCGCCATCAAAACGGCACTCTTTCCGTCCCACGCACAGAGTCTCGTGCACGAAATCCAAGCTCTGCTGCGGTTCGTGTATTCCATTCTCTTGCCTACGGACTGCTCCTCATATCGCAATCTAGCTGCGACTCGCCGTACCTCATGCGGCTTTTGGCGGTCGCCGACCAAGACACGCCAGCGCCCAAGCTCGTCTTTGAGGTCATGGACGTCGGCAACCTCCGCATGTACCTCGACAAGAAGCGCGAGCATCTCTCGCTTGAGGTCGACTACTCTCTGCTCGATGTTGCGTGGGTCGTGGCCAATGGCCTCGCCGATCTCCATCGCCAAGGTCTGCGCCACCGCGACCTCAAGAGCTCCAACATCCTTCTCTCGACCACCAACTACATCAAAGTCGGTGGTCTCGGACTTGCGTTCACGGCGTCGACTGCGCCATCGTCACCGACGCGTAATGGTGGCATGCCGTTCTGGACGGCCCCCGAGATACTTCGGAAAGGCCAAATCTACTCTGACAAGGCCGACATTTACTCGTTTGGGATCATTTTGATCGAGTTGGAGACGCTGCAGCTGCCGTACGCGACGCAGGACATTGACGACTGCACCTTTCGAGGCGACGTGCGCGACGGAAAGCTGCAGCCGAGTCTCAGTACCACGTGTGCGCCGTGGCTCCGCGACCTCGTCTCTCGCTGCATCGCGTACAACCCGTCGCAGCGTCCATCGGCCCAAGAGATTGTCGATCAGCTCCAGAGTCGAGCCAAAGACTAGCGGGTTGAGCTGGACCTGTTGATGAAAACGAATGTAGATGTTATCTTTTTTAAATGTGCCGAGGGACCGTCCACTGGTAAGAGCAATGCAATGCCTCGCGAGCAGAAATGGAGGCATGCGACATGTCTTGAAATTGTAGAGTATTGTAGATTACTTTTGGCGCCTAGCGAGTTTGAATGGGTCGTGGACAGGTGAATCCTCTGCGACCCTAAACCTTGCAAGTACATCACTGTAGTGGTAATGGTACATGACCTTCTTGAGAGGACGCACATGCGCCCAGTCTCGTTTCCTTTCTCTCTCAGCAAAATTGCGCAACCTCGACGACAAACTAGCGTTTTCTGGTCCCCCATTCGAGTTCTCTTGTTTCTTGATCCCTGTGCACGCTCCTTTCACACAGAACCGACATGCGATTCGACGACCAAAACCGTTGGTAAACGTTACTGTTCCTTGCTATAACAAAGATTCCGACACCTGCGTACCCGCGATGGAACTCTTTGAAGCAGCCAAAGGCGGTGATGTGGACGCCGTCTGCCGTCATATTGAAGCGGGCGCGGACATCGACTACCAGCACGTCGACGTACGTACATGGCGCCTGCCACGTACGCAGGTGCACGTCAGCATAGACGAAGATGACGCCACTCTTTGTCGCGGCGATGAAAGGCCACGTCCGCGTCGTGCAAGCACTTCTCCGCGCCATGGCGAACCCCTTCCTAACGGACGCGGTACAGTCTACGGTGCTCGGAACGCTCCGAGGAGACCACGGCTTGTAGCGAGGCTACGCGCCGATTCAACTTGCTCGTCTGAGTGGCAAAGTGGACGTTGCTGCATTGCTCGAAAGCGCCATCGATGCGGTCTTCCACCTCTACGAGGCACTCGTCCAGAACGACGAGGCGACGGTCTTGCGTCTTGTCCGAGAACGTGTTCCACTGCACATTGGATACTCGGTGGGCTGCAGACGTACCGTATGCAAGCTCACTCGACGTGTCTAGGAGTCTCACTTTCAGTCCACGCGCCCCCTCCACCTGCACCTTGGTGCGGCGGGACGATATGAGTTGGATTCGACCAACGGCACGGCCTCGGTACGTCTTGGTTTGCTTGATTGATGTCTCCATTCGCTGCGACAACACAGAGAGGCACACTGCCACTGCACATCGCGGCCGCCAATGGGTCCATCGTCCTCGTGACCGCACTCCTTGCATGTCCACGGCCCAACGTGAATGCTTGGAGCAGCATCAATACCAAGGTAGTCCATGGCTCCTTTGAGGATCCCTCGAATGAGCTACGGGTAGGCGCCCAATCGGGTCACCGCACTGCACTTGGCCGCATGGAATGGCCACGTCACTATTGCTCAGCTGCTCTTGGCAGCCAACGCCACCGTCGACATCTCGGACATTGTGTGTCGCGCGGTATTTGATCGGCTTTTCATGTACTTCGATAGCTGGGACGGACGCCTTTGCACTGGGCAGCTCTGCATGGCCACGTCGCTGTCGTCGCAGTCCTTGTGTCTGCCAGTGCCAGCGTCGACAAGCCAGACGAGGCATGCCCTTCTTCTTTTGGCGCCCACAGAACACACCCATAAGTAGGACGGCGCGACACCTCTGTTTATGGCCGCACAAGGCGGCCATCTCAAGGTCGTGCGATGTCTCCTGTCGGCCAAGGCTGACCGAACCAAAGCCACCGTGGTACGTTATGAACGACAAAGACAGCAATTTCGCACGTGTGGCGCTGGGTGCTAGAACAAGCAAACGCCACGGTCCGTCGCCGAGGCGCGAGGGTATGTATCGGTTGTTGCTTTACTTGATGAAGCCGCGCAACCGTCAATGCCTCCAGTCGATGATGCGTCGCTTGAAGAAGACAAGCAATTGCTCGCGCTGGGCATCCGACGCCATCCCCGGTCGCCACGGGCCGGCACCAATGTGCGAGAGCATGCATCAGATGTCGCTGTACTCGATGAGGCCGCGCAACTGACAGCGCTTCCCGCCGATGATGTGCCTCTCGACGAGGACAAGCAATTGCTCGTGCTGGGCATCCGACGCCATCCCCGGTCACCACGGGCCGGCACTAAGGTGCGAGAGCATGCATCAGTTGTCGCTGTACTCGATGAGGCCGCGCAACCGTCAACGCCTTCCGCCGATGATGCGCCGCTTGAAGAGGACAAGCAATTGCTCGCGCTGGGCATCCGACGCCATCCCCGGTCGCCACAGGCCGGCGCAGAAAGCGTACGAGAGCCTGCGACACAAATCGTGGCTGCCCCGCACAGCTCTGTCGACTTGCAAGTGCGACTTTTCCAAGCGCTCGTCAACGACGACGTACCGACGACGCGGGAACTCCTCGCCGATAACGTTCCGGGACACATCACGTACTGGGTATGGTACCATAAGATTCGAGTTGGACGCACGACGAACGTTGTTCGTAGCCGCATGAGCTACCGCTGACCCTCTCTCTCACGGAACATGGGAAATATGTGCTGGCCGGGGGTGCCGACGCAGTAAGTGGATATACTACTTGAGAGGTCTCACGCTTTGCGCCTAGAGTGGTATCACAGCGCTGCACATTCCGGCCGCGCACGGAAACGGCGTGCTCGTGGCCGCCTTGCTTGCTTGCCGAGACATTCGGGTCGACTGGTTTGGCGTTGTAGGACGCCCTGGTTCATGAGGCTGTTCCATCGGACGTGTTTGTATTAGGAAGGAACGATGGCCCTGCACATGGCCGCCCGGAATGGACACGCCGAAATCGTCAAGCAGCTATTGACGGTACGCGCTCAAGTGGACTACAGTGACTGCGTACGGACGGCTGTTTTGGACACTGTTGGACGACGGATGCTCCATATGGTATAGCACGGATGGACGCCGTTGCATTGGGCTGCCATGAACGGTCATGCACCTGTCGTTGCCTTGCTCGTGGCGGCCCGCGCTCTCGTGAACAAGCAAGACGAGGCACGTAGCGTCATCAACTTTAGCTCAAATGACGTCTCGTGCTAGACTAAGGCGACGCCACTCTTCCTCGCAGCAAAAGCAGGCCATGCTAGCGTGGTGCGCCAGCTTGTAGACGCAAAAGCAGAGACGCATTTGGCAAACGCGGTAGGCTATCCCTTGGTATCGCTCTCGCACACCCCTGGTGTAGAGCAACGAGACGCCGCGGTCCATTGCCAACGCGCGTGGCCACGTCGCTATCGTGGCGCTGCTAGATAAAGCTTCGCCACCCGGTGCCATGGATGCTACGACGGTTTGGGGCCGGCCACAGACTTGCAAAAACCGGAACCGCTTGCTAGGTTGCAATGTCTGACGCCGTGCAGAGTGGCAATGTGGCCCGAGTCGCGGAGCTTTTGCGCAGTGGAGGTGACCCTAACGCACGCTACGAGGTACGCTGTCTTGGCCTATCACGAAAGGATCGGTTTGTGAATTGGGTTGGACTAGCGCGGCCCAGCTCTTTCTCCAAGAGCGCCGTCCAAAGCCAGCGTCGGCCTTCCGTTCTTTTGGCTAACGTCAAGGCCCATATCAATGTAGATACCCACGACGGCGCAACCATCTTATATTGTGCATTTCTCGCGTAGGACGGCAGCACGCTTTTGCATGTGGCGGCGGCCACGGCTTGGAGGCCATAGTCGCGCTGCTTGTCGCAAGTCCCAACACCCACGTCGACGCTGTCGACAGTGTAGGACGACGATCTGCCTCGACGCACCTTAGCGCTTTGCTATCATGGTATTGATTGTAGACGGGTGCAACACCACTGTACGTCGCCGCAGCCCAAGGACATGTTATGGTGGTCCATGAGCTCTTAAACGCCAAAGCCAGTGTCACGATAGCAACGCTGGTGTGTGTGTTCTTTCATGCAACATGGAAGAGTCCGATCGTGGCTAGTCGAACGCAACGCCTCTGCACGCAGCAGTGACCAATGGTCATTTCCGCGTCGTCGAGCTGCTTCTGGACGCCGGTGCCATCATCACCATCGAGAACGCTGTTGTGTCATTGTTTCCCTCGATTGGATCGTCACACTCCAAATGCGTAGGTGACCACTATGCTCTGGGAGCTTGCCGATGAAGCCGTCTTGGATGTGTTTCGCATCAAGGGGAGGGTTTTCTCGCCACCCCCTACAGTCACCACGAATACGTGTGTTGATGCATCCAGCGACCTTCTGCAAGCGGTACAAGACGGCAATGTGCAGCAATTGCAGATGTTACTTGGCTCCAACCCTTGCCCCAATGCAATTCAAAACGATGTAAGCGCCGCCAACGACAAGAACGCTAGGTGGTGAAAGCTCATTTTAGACCATGGACAATTTGCTGCACGTGGCGGCGAAAGGCCACCACATTGGTGTTCTCGATGTCTTATTGCTTCAAGCACCCACCCTCCGCCACCATCGACGCAACAAGGTTCCACTTGTATCAACTTGAAACATGTGGAACGAGGGATACGCGATAGAGCTTGGCGACTGCGCTGCACATTGCCATCAAGCACCGAAATCAGCACACAACCCAGGTGCTTCATTACGCGATGCGTTGGACCACACGATACGTAATCGACACCGTCGAATTGGTCAAAACGCTGTCAAAACGATCCTTCGTAGGTCCAAGCAAGGGATATCGACATCAACCGCGAAGTCGCGCATGGCAACGGCAAGGGCAGCATTGTCTACAAGGGCACGTACAAGGACAAGGCTGTCGCGGTTAAAACGGTACTTCTCCCGTCCCAAGCGCAAAGCCTCGTCAGCGAAATCCAAGCACTCCTACGGTTCGCATCCACTCCCTCTTTACGCTACCTACCCAACGTCTCTAACATCGTTGTGGTGATACTTTAGCTGCGACTCGCCGTACCTCATGCGGCTTTTGGCGGTCGCCGACCAAGATACGCCAGCGCCCAAGCTCGTCTTTGAGGTCATGGACGTCGGCAACCTCCGCATGTACCTCGACAAGAAGCGCGAGCATCTCTCGCTTCAGGTCGACTACTCTCTGCTTGACGTTGCGTGGGTCGTGGCGAATGGCCTCGCCGATCTCCATCGTCAAGGTCTGCGCCACCGCGACCTCAAGAGCTCCAACATCCTTCTCTCGACCACCAACTACATCAAAGTCGGTGGTCTCGGACTTGCGTTCACGGCGTCGACTGCGCCATCGTCACCGACGCGTAATGGTGGCATGCCGTTCTGGACGGCCCCCGAGATGCTTCGGAAAGGCCAAATCTACTCTGACAAGGCGGACGATTTACTCGTTTGGGATCATTTTGATCGAGTTGGAGACGCTGCAGCTGCCGTACGCGACGCAGGACATTGACGACTGCACGTTTCGAGGCGACGTGCGCGACGGAAAGCTGCAGCCGAGTCTCAGTACCACGTGTGCGCCGTGGCTCCGTGACCTCATTTCTCGCTGCATCGCGTACAACCCGTCGCAGCGTCCATCGGCCCAGGAGATTGTCGATGTGCTACGCGACAAAACCGAGTAGGGTTCCATACACAGAGCTTGTATCCTTGCAAGAAAATGCATTTTCGACGTAACAGACACCATCAAAACGCCGGGCAAAATACCGCTACGGTGAGCTACAGCGCCTGCGGACATTTCCTTGCGACCCTATATCCTTCATCGTGTCTTCGCCATGCTCACGAATAGACAAACCTGCCTCCATCTGCGAGCGCCATTTATGTGTTGGGCAGCATATGCTTAGCTTTGAGATGGAAGATGGCCATCCACATACGTCGAAAATGCATTTCTGCAAGGATACAAGCTCTGTGTATGGAACCC
>NW_012156405.1:557326-590020 GCF_000151545.1 Saprolegnia parasitica CBS 223.65
CGGCAGTCGCCTAGAGTCAGAAGAGGCGAAATGCCACACAAATATGTACTGGTATAGATTGCGTACATGGCACGTCGCGGAAGACATGACGTAGAATAGTTTTTGAGCCGCGTGCACTTGGCGCAGTTTCATAGCGACCACAAGCGCGGTTTCCTTGGTCTACTCCGTGTGTCAACCACAGCAAAACACACACAAGCCGCGCGTACGGCATTGCACAGCTGGGGGTCGATGCCACGGGCATGCAGAAGCTTGTCCAGGATCCAGTACTGCGTGTGACGGACGGCGATATGCAAGAGACTGTCGCCCGTCTAGTCCGCACGAGCTCATTGGCAAACCCGTGCCATGCATACAATCGACACGGTGTCCATACCTCGTCCGAAATCGTATTGGGATTGGCGTTCGCGTTCAGCAGCGACTGCAGCGTCAGTATGTCGCCCGACACGACGCTCTGGAGCAGCAGCTTTGTCGTTCGAGGCGAATCAGGAGCGCCGATGATCGACACGCTGGCGCCGATGCTGGCCCCCAAAATACCGAGAATCTCTTCGTTTTTGAGCTCTCTCGCCAGCATGTACGGCGTCTTGTGGTCCTAAAACGCATGTTATCACTCAAGCGGCCAAAGAGAGCATGTTTCAACGCTGTCCTCGCACTTGGCGCTTGCTCCAGCGCCCAAGAGCACCTCGACGACGCGGGAATGGCCAGCGGCGACGGCCGCATGCAGCGGTGTCTGCTGTGTCTACACCGTGGTGTTGGATTTATAGTGGGCAGTGAACGCTAGAAGGGACCTCTGTCGCCAGCGTCACGTCTGCGTTGGCGCGAAGAAGCTGTTGCACGACAGTAAGATGTCCATGGGCGGCGGCCACATACAGCGGCGTTGATCTCGTCTACGACAAGACGGATAGAATCGTCAGATAGAGAGTAAGGCACATGCATGATTACACTGTCAAGAGCATCAACTTCGATACTTGGCTGGTCGAGAAGACGTTGGACGATGGCGTCCGAGCCATGAGCAGCTGCCACGTGCAGGAGATAGCTTCCGTCCTATATTTACAACGATGTAGAAGTCAAAAGTGTCGTCGGGCGCTGCTGAAATACGTTGATGCGGGCTTTGGCTTTGGCCAAGAGAAACGAAACACCGACGCCGGCGGTATTCGGCAAAGGTGCTTGCTGCTAGAAGTCGTGAGTCGGTCGATACTGGAAGTGAGAGCGGTGTGCCTTGAATAGGGCATTGGGGTCGGCTCCACTGCGGAGCAGATTGGTCACTTGTGTGATGTTATCAGTGGCGACTGCCTCCGAGATGGACATCTATTATCCAAAACTCATAAATTGAAACAGTCACTGCAACAATTACCGTCTCGTTGGTCCCCTTGTCAGGAACTGCAGCATTTGGATGAAGTGCTTGTTCGAGCACGGCCATAACCTCCACATGCCCTTTAGCTTTGGCAGCCGAGTAAGGCGAATCGTGTGTCTATTCGCGCCAGAGAAAGTGAATGTAATCGTTGCAAGTTGCACACAAGTGTACGTAGTTGGCAATCCCTGGGTCGGCGTGCGCAGCGAGCAAACACTTGACAACGTTGACGTGTCCATTTTGCGCGGCGACAAACAGCGCAGTTTCGCAGCTCTATATAATGCTACTGAATGCACGAAACGATGCATCAAGGTACCTCGGTTTGTGCGTTAATGTCGGCATTTGCAGCTAATAACGTCACGACGACTTGCTCGCTACCTTGTAAAGCAGCGCAGTGTAGAGGGGTCCACTTATCCTACACCATGGCACATCAGCCCTGCACTCGGGCCGAACGTGTTCTACCTCGCCGAGGCTGTTTACAGCGGCTTTTGCAGCCAATAACATCGCGACGACGCTATCGTGACCTTGGACAGCAGCGCAGTGTAGCGGCGTCATTTTGTTCTGCAACATTGCAATAAGAACTGTGATCGAATGGTGACGTTGTCTACCTCGGCGAGGCTGTCCACAGTGGCATTTGCAGCCAATAACATCGAAACGACTTGCTCATGACCTTGGACAGCAGCGCAGTGTAGCGGGGTTATTTTTCTGCAATACTCTCAGAACTGCGATTGTGAGGGACAAGATCTACCTCGTCGAGGCTGTCCACAGCGGCATTCGCAGCCAAAAGTAACAAAACGACGCTATCGTGACCGCGGAGGGCAGCGAGGTGCAGAGGTGTACGCTGGTTCTGCATCGTTTTTCAAGCGGCTGAACATCCAAAATGAATAGAGGCACCGTATTGCGGCAGTCCACGATAGCTTGTGCGTCGAGAAGCAGCGAGACGAGGCTTGTATGACCGTGGTTGGCGGCGTAGTGCAGTGCTGTCCAGTCCCCCTGCTCCAAGTATCGATGAATCACCAACCTCGCTATGCCGCAATGACATATAATACCGTGGATGGCTGGTTGATGTTGGCGTTGGCATCCAGAACCAGCGCAACGACATCGGCATGATTGAATGCCGCGGCCCAATGGAGCGGTGTCCGTTTGGATGCAGACTATCCACATGTCTCAGCTGCTCCCTTGTGTGTGACAATATTGTACATTGTCGATCGCGTCGACTTGGATGCGGGGGCGCGCCACGAGCAATCCGACAAGCGCCGTTGAGCCCACGATCGCAGCGAAATGGAGAGGTGTGAATCCGTCCTGTTTGGGGTCGACTCAGTATTCTAGGACGAGGCAGGCATGCCGTACCGTCAACACGTCCTTCTCGGTGGTTGGATCGGTCCACGTCATCGGCAACGCCACGTCCCACTCTTCACGCTAGACGCCAGCCACCTTGTAGCATCTAGAACGGCGTTGGTGCACATAGTACCAAGTACGGGATCGTGACGGGGACGTTGGCACGGAGCAGACGCAAGGTCGAGGTCACATCGTTTTTGCTCAGCGCTGTGACGAGCTGCGCCAGGTTGTCCATCGCTTTCTCGAGACATGTGGCGATGGCCGCATGGTCCTTCGCCTTGGCAATGTCCCGGGGCTGGATGTGTTTCTATACGTCATGCTAGAGAAGCGAAGTCGCTCAGACGACTTTACGTCGTTGCGCTGAAAGGGGCTGGCGTCGGCGTCCAAGAGCGCCTTCACAACGCTCGTGTGTCCGTTGGCAGCAGCGGCAAAGAGCGGAGTTGTCTAGGCAGACATGTGTGGCAACGTGGGATACAAGCACGTACGCCGTCTCACCAAATGATGTTCGAGGCAGTGGCAAGGGTTTTGGCCCTTGGTATAATAGTGTGGCATGCGCTAAAAGGCCAGAGATTCGAACCAGATCAAAGCCCATACAACGCGTCAGCGCTTCGGACCACAAGGCGACGCATCGTAGAGCTGCAGAATGCAGCAGTCGACACGACATTTCCCATGCAACCCAACGAGCGTCCCGACGCAACCCCCTCAAACGGGTCTGAGGGGCACAGTTAACGTCCAACTCGGTGCATAGAGACACGCTGCACCCCACGCGCCTTGCCCAAGGTCCTTGGATTCTAGCGCCAAAAGGCTGGTTGTGCCCGCGTTTCCAGCACCAGGAAATGTCAACTGACGTGGCAGTGCACGGGAATTTTGCGGAATCGCGTCGTTGGATTGGCTTAAATAGAAATTCTCGACGCGACGCGCTCCGATTGGTCAAAAGTCCAGATTCGGGTTCTTGAGCATGCTGGACGTCGAGGAAGATCCGACCTGCCGCTTCGTCGACTTCACCAACGAGACGGACTGGGAGCGCTTCATCGCGGGCCTCGAAGAGACGCTGCGGGCGTGGGGCCTCGTCGAGAAGGGCGCAGCGAGCGACGGGCCCAAGGCGCGGATCCTGCCGCTCCAGCAGCGCCACTACCTCCTCGTGCTCCACACGGACGATGCACCGGCGCCGACGTGGACCGACGCCACGCGCCACTTTACGCCGACGATGCTGGCGCTCGCCAACGCGTCGCTCGACGCCGGCGACGCGCGTAGCATGCACCGCTTCTTTGGCGTCGAGAGCCACCTCGTCTTGCACCAGTACAACGCGGCCTTTGGCCTGCCCGACGCCGCCGCCGACACCTTTGCGAGCATCTCGATGGACGCGACGCTCGGCGTCATGGACCACGACGCGCGGACGCTGCTGAGCAGCCTCATCGTTGCGCTGGGCAACTGCAACTGCACCTTGCCGGCCTTCGTGCGCCTCGGCGGCGACGCGCAGTACCTCGGCGCCGCCGTGCCTGGCGCAAGCGGCAACATTGCGCTGCATTTCGAGACTGCGACCGTCCCCGAGGTAGCTGCCTTGTACGTGAAGCTCTCGCGGACTACCTTGTGTTGCAGGTGCCACCGGCGCAGCAGTGTCTCCAAGGCCTCATGGACTTTTTCCAAGCCAAGCTCCAGCTACCGTCCAACGCCGACGAATCGATGCACGATGTGCCTGGCAGCGACTTGCGCCTCGGGCTCTCGGCTGCCGTCGGCTTTGCGTATGCGTGGCACGCTCGGACACTGTCGATTCTACACGAAGAAGACCCGGCGGTACAGCTTCCTCCCTCTCCATCGTCTTATCAACCGAATGCGCGCTCTGTAGACACCATGGCGCGACCCGATTGACGCGCAGCTCCGTCGCAATTTTCCGTTCCAGGCCGTGGTATGGGGTCCCCGCGTGTCGCCGTTGCGGCACTTGCACCTCGCCGTGCGCTGGCCGGCGCTGCGCGAAGGTACTGCCTGGCCCACCGATGCGAATAGCTGCGGCATCCCAAGCTAGGCATGTTTGTCGACAATGTGGTGCACTCGTCGCTCGACCCTGTCCTGGCGCCCGAGTGGTGGGTCTCGCCCGAGTGGGAGATCGACCAGGACGCGCTGCCACTAACGAACTCACTCCGCCAGCTCGTCCAAGCATTCCAGCAGCTCCGGCAAGTGGGCCATGCGCTGCTCGTGTCCGAGATGGCCCTTGGCGACAACCCACTGGTGCGAAGGATCCTTTAACAGCCGTGGTCATTCGAGTCGGCGGATAGGTGTCGCGGTACCAAGAGAGCGTGCCGGCGGCGCGGGCGGCCGTGGCCATTGGTGCGGCCATTGGGTCGTGGGTCAAGTCGACGACGTCGGTCGACGCAGTGCGTGACCACGTCGCCCACCTCTTTACAAGTGCACCAAAGGACGACGTTGATGTGAGTGCGTCGACGTGGTGCACGCTGCCCAAGGTGCGCCATGGCGTCGTGGTCGGCCAGCTCGTGTCGCGGCTCGCCATGCTCTTGGTGCACGAGCGTACGCTTTTCCGACGCTTTAGCGTATGGAGACGCGTGTCCACTCTACTATGGATATGGTAGAGGGCGTCCACATACAGTGCGCGATGTGGGTCGAGTTTGTGCGCTTGCTGCGCGAAACGTGGAAGGCCCAGCTGCTCTTGCCGTGGACCGTATGTACATTTTTGTCCATACCCTGTATGTGCTCCACCGAGGGGTAGGGGATTGGCGTCGACGGTCTCTTGCACCCGGGGGATGTCGACCCGCTCGACGATGTCTCGATGCCGACACCCGATTTCCATTTGAACCTCCTCCACCAAAAGCTACAGATGCTCAACATCTGCATTGCTCGGTATGTCCATCGTGTGGTCCTCATTGTCGTCCATCCTTGGTTGCAATAGGCGTGTACGGTCACCGCTCTCGCGACGACAGAGTCGTGCGACCAGCGACGTCGGTAGCAACGACAGCGACGACGAGTTTTCGATTCGCTGCAAGAGTCGGCGGCTCTCGGTGTGCTCCGGCGCATGGACGATCTGCAGAGCCTTGGCGACTCGACGCGCTGCGTCAACATTCCCAAGACGCAAGACCCCGCGCCATTGACCGAAGACGTGGCCAAGCAGCAGCAAGCGATCCTCGCCAAGTCGTTTCCCCCCCTTTCTACGACCTTTGCTGATGAGCGATATGGTCTAGCCTCGGTGTCTCGGCCGAGTCGACCATGTTGCGGCAACAAATCCAGAGCTCGTCGATGTTGTCCGACATGCAAGCGTTCAAGGTCGTCGTCGTCCTCTTCTTCGGATCCTGGTCTCCTACGTGGTGTGTAGGCCGCCAACCCGGGCACGTGCTTGGCCGACTTTATTCGGTGGTACTCGCCGCGCGACTGGCTGCCGCGGGATCCGCTGGACGAGGCACACGACAGCGACAATATCTCGCGATTTCGCCAAGGCCAGCTCTCGGCCCGCATGCACGAAGCCAATGTCGACGCCCCCACGAACGTGTGGCACCGTCTCTGGGCGTCTGCGGCGCCGGTCCCGGCCGAGAAGCAGCGGTCGCTCTTTAATCCAGTGCTGGAAGCAGAAAAGGTCTTTGACTACCTCGACACCATGTCGCCGCGCGACCTCTTTTACCACCTGCTCGTCGCGACTCTCTCCAATCTGTCTGTGCTCTTCGCCACTTGCCACGACGACCTCCCGGTGGTTGCCATTGCGCAGGCGGCGCTGCAAGACGCGTGCGACAAGGCTGTGAGCGCGCTAGACGACGAAGCCGTGGGCTCGGACGGCAAGCACACGACCGACGACGAGCGCCGCGTGCTCTCTGCGCTCACGGACGATGCGATGGAGAAGGCTCTCGCGGCCTTGCAGCGCGTCGAGGCGCTCGTCGCGTCGGCTGCCAGCGCCGCGCATGTGCTCGAGGGGGCGTCACCTGCGCTGCGCAACGCCCTTCTCTCGAGTACGTCGTCGGTGCGTGTGCCGTCGCCGTCGGACCGCGCGGTGCTTGGCAGCGTGCTGTGGCCACCTGCGCTCGGGAAGCCGTCGCGACCGGTACTTGATTATTTTGCAAGGAATAAAGGATGGGATTTGAACGCTAGGATCGGCGCGAGTATGTGTTGCACGGCGTGGCCCCTCGCCCGTTCTACTGCCCGGTCGATGACCGCGATGGTCGCCACCCGGTGGTTGTCAGCCGCCTCTACGCGCATTTTCAAGAGCACAGCATCCGGTTTGCGACGGCGATGGCCGACACGGAGTTTTAGAAACCGCACCAATATTGTCTATATACACGAATTCATGGACAATAAGGGTATGGATTGTCTCAAAACACTCGACCGACCCCGCCGTTGTAGATCTGGTTGTAGACAGTACTTGCAGCACGAGTAGCTAGGGTAGTTGTATGTGGCTTGAGGTGCGAGGATGGGAGGTGCTCAGACGACGAGCGTGTCGCGATGTTGCGTTTCGCGCAGAAAGCCAGCGGTGCGGGTCCATGAAGCCAGCTGTGTCTAAACGCACGCAATGCTCCCATGGCCATGTCTCTGGCTCGTCGACGCCCACTGTGTCGGTTGTACTAGTACACGGAGCGGCTTCCTACGCACGTACTACCAGCGACGCTTGACCTCAACCCGGCGGCCGTTGAAGGTACCGTTGAAGTCGATTCGATAGCCTTTTCACAATGTGTGGCCACCAAGGCGGCTGCACCGATCAGCGGTGGCGCGTGTCGCGTTGCAGGCAGAAATTTTGAAAAAGTTGGGTGTTTTTACTTTGCCCTTTCGGCGACCTTGCCTTTTTGAAGAAAATCAGTAGTAGGATCATCATATATTCACAGACATTGACATAGGAGGCGGAATCACACGGCGGGGGCCATCTTGGCCGAGTTGGGGCGGAACGAGCGGACGCTCGAGAGCGACATGCGCGCCGGCATCGAATGTCGCGTGTCTTCTTCCTTGGTGAAGCTCGACGGCGTCTTCATCATCTGGCGAAAGCTGTGCGCGTCCATGTTGCGGTCCTGGATCACTTGCCGCTCCTTGGCCTCGGCCTCCTGCTTTTGCCGCAGCAGCATCTCCCACGCCTCCTTGCGCTGCTGCGCACGCAGATTGTTGAACTGCTCGAGCTCGCGCCGCCGAAGCACCTGCTCTTCGCGGAGCCGGATGAAGAGCGGCGACCGCTCGACGTCCAAGTAGCGTGGGCGGACGTACGCGTACTTGGCCTTGCGTGGCGGGCGCGGGATCTCGGGCTGGCTCATCGCATACGACGCGTGGTGCATCGGCGACGACGAGTGGTCTTCGTAGTCGTCGGTGAGCGACGAGGGCTTGGGAGGATGGTGGTCGCCCGACGACGACGCGACCGACTTGGCCTCTTCGGTCGAGCTCTCTTCGATGGGCTCCATCTCGGCCTCGACCTCCTTGGGCAGGCCCTCCATGGCCTCCATCGCGCGGAGCTTCTCTTGGATGCTGGCTTCCATGGCTTCGATCTGTTCGGCGTCCATCGCACACGAAATCTCAAACTGCCGCACAAGAAATGCGCTCCGGCAGTGATGGGCGACCTCGTTTCCTTCCGCCCGTTATCCGGATGATAAGGGCACTGGCGATTTGTATACGTGGTATCCGGCGTAGGGCTCGGGGATACGGCAGCTGGGTGGAAAACGTGATAAAGCACGGGCTGGCCAGCGTCTCGTTAAAACCACGCAACTCGTTCACCGTGCGTGGACCCCACGCTTACGACGATTTCGCCCTGCTCAAGCCAGTGAGCGGAGCAAGGGGACGTGCGGTCCATGGTGCGAGGGCAGTGACTAAGCGGCGGCGGCGGGACCACTGGGACAAGAATAGTAGAGGTACAGAGGGCGCGTGTATTTTTGCAGCCTGTGGCCGGCCGAGGCTATGCGTCGTGCGATGCTTTTGCTCCCAAGGCGCATGCCTACGTTCTTAGGAGCAAGGCCATGTCCAGCATTTGCTATTGAAAATGGCGGATCGAACGTTAGTTGTTGGGATGATGACGTGGCGGCATGGGATCGCTAGCGTTACAATTTGCTGGAGAGAGGATAGGGTTGCAGCGACACATTTTGAGGCGTCGGATCGTTGCGTGGACTTGTGCACACAAGGAAAATAGAAAAAAGACGTTGCGTGCGCGTCGCTGGCCACGATATCAGACGCGTCTCTTCGTATACCGCACGTGACGTGCACCCTTGTAACGGCAAGGGGACGACGCATCCGAGTCGTGGCCAAGGCCACAGCCAAAATAAGCTATCAGAACTCATTTCAACAAGAATTAGGGTATAAGAACTCATAGCCACAACAAACAACAGGCCATATCACAAGGAATAGATACTGTGGCGGACTCGATGCGCCAAGGCCTCGAGCAGCAACATGGTGTGCGCAAGGCGAAACCAACACGAATAGCACGGATCACTTGGCACTCACGTGGCCACGCTCACGGCCAAGTGCATGCGATGCCCAGGATTTGATTGAGATGGTCATCAAATGCTGCGCCTTTTGGATGTCTTGTTGGATCTCGTGTGTACGCACAGTCCATCGTTTCAGTACCAACACTGCGCCACCTGTTATCTCCTATTATTCGGATATGGTGTGCTGCGTAGATGACGATCAAACACATTGTACATTTCACCAGTGTAAATTATTGTCTTTTACGCAAGACACGAAAGTTGGGTGTTTTTGCGTCTTTCCCACACACACCGCGGGGCGTTTCCCACACATGGGTGCGGGGGCACCACGTGTATCGTATACAACCCACGCGTCATCGTCTTGGGTTGGGTATGGCATACAAATGCCAAGTGTTTCGGTGAGATTGCCTTTTCGGCTCACGGCGAGGTCCAGTGCTCGAGCGCGGCTTCCTCCCCGATGGGCAGCGACCGGCCCTTGGCGTCGGCGCACCGGCAGCAGCTGCGCGTCAACGACGTCGCTGTGCCCGGCAGCACCAGGGTGACGTGCAGCGTGCACTGGTGGCAGGCGACCTCGCCGCACTATTAGCGAGATGGAGCGCACATGAGGCAGGATCGAAGACGGCGTACATACCAGCCGGCAGTGGTGGCGTCGCCGAAACGGGTGAAAGCGACGGAGGCAGAGCGCGCAGCGCTTGCGCTGCGCATCATTGATGTAGAGGCTCTTGGGCACGAGGCTGTCGACATGCACGGCCAGCGTATGCGTCAGGCTGGGCATTTTACGGAATGCCAACGGTGTGGCGGCGCCACGGGGTTGTGACGCGCTGGGATCACGCACGACGACACACGGTGTGTAACCAGCAGGTTTCTAATAAGACGAGGCGATGACCAGATGCAACCCTCGAAAGAGAACTCGACAGAGGTGCCCACGACGTTGCCTTTCCAGGATGGATGGACCAAAAGGCAAGGAAGCTCGTCCGAAGCGGGCGTGTCCTGGACGTGACGCCAGCGATGGAACCGCCGATAGAGGTAGGACTGTGAGTGTTACGCGCCACGCGATTGATGGCCACCCGCCTGCGACGGTGGGCGACAAGACGGTGGCACGAATGACGTCGTACGCGTAATAAGCTTTTAGCCAAGTGCACGCGACTGTGATGCCGGGTGAAATCATTCGGTTCCAATCGTCCTACGCCCGTCCCACCGCGGAGCGTACATTGTGGCTACAGCATCGATCGAAAGTCCCTGGAAGCACCCATCAAGTCCAAGTCCGGTGGGCTCAAGGTACTCTGGTACGTGGGACGAGAAAGAGCAATATGGCGTGCGCGAATCGCCGGTACGAGTGCAGAGAGGAGAGGGCTGTCGCTGCTCCGATCGTAGCCTGTACGCATGCCAGGCATCTTCCCACGCTCCTTTCTTTGTCAACAGCGTCTCTTCGACACATCGCTGGCCTCGTTGTGTTGTTGAAGTGGGTCGTCAATAAAAATATATGGTAAATCGACGCTAAAAAGCATGTCGACCTTTCTGTGTCGTGTACACTTGGTTGACTTGGTTGAGGAACGTGATCGAGGCAGACAGAGGATGGCGCGCAATCCGCAGGACAAGGTGACGATGCGGCCACTCGTGTTGGGCGAGGAGCCGAAGAAGCCAGAGAAGAGCAGGCTGCTCGGACTCTTGAACGAGGCTGTGGTGCAAGTGCAGTTGAGCGACACGCGCCGCCTTGACGGCAATCGTCCATGGACCACCGCTGGTCTCGTTGTTTGAGCCAGGGGTATTGTGCAGCTGAATCAGTCACATTCAAAGGCTTCTGCACATTTTTGCGAGCCCAGCTGGAGAAGGCGACACAATGGAGGCTCATGATGGTGGTTGAAGTTTCTTTCTACTTGTGTGGCAACGCTATATTCTTCTAATTGTAAAGAAAGCAACTACGTACGAGCAATCTAGTTAAAGCTTTTATCAATAGCTAGTCAAGTCAACACACGACCATTTGTGCACATGGGCGCACTGACAAGCGGGACGAAGATCGCAGGGTCGAAGAAACGATCCGAAGCTTGACTTTGAGACGGACCAATCACGGCCTGCCAAAAACGCATTTCGTAGTCACGTGAATAGTGTACGATCGTTCTGATTCGCCATAAAGGTCGCACGAGGAGCGATTGGATTGGTTGTTGCATGGTTTTTCCAGTCCCAAGTCCAAAAGATCGAGCGATCGACGATGGCGCTGGCCGACATGAGTGCGATGACGGACGCCATGCAGGATGAGCTCGCGACCTTCGTCATTGCCTACGCGGGAGCTCCTCAGGTACCTCCTGCCGCAGCGATACGCCTGGACTCGAAGGCCATGCGGCGCTAGGACCATGACATGGCGACCTTTGCCTCGGGATTTGCAGCCGCTCACAACATGAACCTCACGCCGCTCAAGGCATGTGTCTATCGCCCGCGCCATGGCTGATGCAGTGCATAGCACATCCTCCAAGACACTTTGGCCATCCTTTCGACCGCCATCACCGGCCAGGCGTCGTCTGCTGATCTCGTTGCAGCGCTATTGGCAGCAGGTACATTTATCCGCCGTGGAGCACAACGACTAGCACTATGGATAGGCGTGAATGAGGCGACAGCAAAGCGCTTTGGCGTGCGATGGACGGCGACATCCCATGCATCAGGCCGCAGCCTCCAGCTCGTCCATTCCGAGCTCATCGATATGACGTGGAAGCTTGGCATCACGACGGCTACGAACCTTCTACCATCGGTACACATGCACGCATCCAAGTCTTTTGCGCACGCGAGCGAGCCTCTAGGTCGGTGCTCCATTTGTCGTCTTGACGTTTGTTCTGCAGCCGCGTGGCACGTCGCTGCGGTCGACCGAGACACTGGAGCTGTCGCTGCCCATGTTTTACCAATTCCTCGCCAACGTCGAGGCCCTTCAAGCCCACCTGTCGTTTCTCCAGACCTAATCGGAACCACGCCGTTTTCGTTTCGCAGGCCTCGTCGCTCTAGCGTTGCTGGCATTGGGCACAAGTCGTCAGTTTGGGCTCCTCGCAGCCTCGTGCGTTGTCGACTTGGTGATGGGTTGGCGCACCCGCGCTTGGATGCGTACCTTCATGCTTCTGCGGCTGTGCGTAGAATATAGTGGTAACCAGACAGGCAACCAGACAGGCAACCAGACAGGCAACCAGAACTAGTAGCAGCCACCAGACGCTGCTGCCACTACCATTGCATTGACGCATAGATGCGTCGGGAACGACTGGCAAAGATCGTGGTCGAGTGCGGTGCATAGACGCGCTTTCGGTTCCTCGATGCGGATTGGCTGAAATCGAGTGTCGAGCGCGCCGCGGATTGGCTACTTGCTGTGCATGGCGGACAAAATTGGAAACACCAGCATGAGCAGCAGCATCGCGCCAGCGCTGGCGGCCAAGCCAACGCTGCCGCCGAACGTGCACAAGTACGGCGTCGCGCCGGCCGACTGCATGTTCGAGGTCCTCGATCACGTGCTCAGCGCCAACGAGTGCAAGGCCCTCATCAAGCACATGACGCCGGCGCTCAAGAGCGTCAGCGGCGCGCTCACCAAGATGCACCCGGACGGCGACCAGCGCCGGTCCAAGACCGAGTACCACCTCTCGGTCATGGAGAACAAGCGGTTTGCCGACATCATTTGGCAGCGTATTCTCAACAGCGACGCGCTGCCTGCGATCGTCAAGTACGACACTCGGTCGTGGCTTTTCTGGCTCACGCTGTTATGGTGTGTAGCTACATTGACCGCGAAGGCTGTGGCATGCCACTGGGGCTGGCGCCGCGCCTGCGCATGCTGCGGTACCTTGGCGATGATGTCTTTGACGCCCACTATGATCGCATCGTGCCCGATGAAGCGTCTGGTATGTTGTCATAACGTGGCTGGAGCTAGGTGTCAACGGAGGTGTAGGCAGCGAGAGCTTGATCACAGTGCTGATCTACTTGAATGACGGCGGCGGCGTCGACTTTACCGGTGGCGAGACAGTCTTTTTGAACTTTGAAGCGCCCGAGAAGGCGGCGGGAACGGCTGTGACGCCCAAGACGGGCCGCATCGTGCTCTTCGAGCACTGCTTGTACCATACTGGCTCGGGACTGCAGCACATGCCCGAGCACGACACCGTGGACGTCGGCGACGGTCCGCTCAAAAACTGCAAGTACATTATCCGCACCGACATTCTCTTCCCGATCAACGCGATGAACCGCGACAAGTACTGATAGCAGCAACTACTCTCTTATTGTACTACGTCGCTGTCGTATCCGACAGCCTTTCTTTTTGTACCTGATAGACGTCATTGTCGCTTGCCAGCCCCGTGGTGGTGCGACGCTCCACCGTTTGAGCTCACTTTGCACTTGACATTGCACTTGTGGACGGAGTTTGAACCTTGCAGTTATTACACAGTCCTAAAGACACATCGTTGCATTCCAGATGATTCCGGTTTCATTTCATGGCCAACGTTTTGTGCATATCTAGCTAGGAGTAGCTTCAACACCCGTAACGCTACTGGACGACTGTCGGTTTACGACCTTTTGTACATGAACTAGAGTATAGCGTAACCGATATATAGAGACCAAGGTCCTCGAGCTCTGCTGATGCTGTCCATCTGAGTGAGCGCAACGTCGACCTACGGTGTCCATCTGGGTGTCTATCCTTCGATACACCGCCCGCCCGTACACTTCCGGTGCATCAATGTGCACCACCCACCAACCTCTTTCAAAATTCAAAACGACAGTCTCGTCATCTACGCTTCTGTCGCCACGCAATGTTAGTAGAGCTTCAACAGCTCCGATCAAAACTGATGTCGTCATTTGTCCAGATGTACAGAAGAGAGACCTAGGACTTACGCCGACGTCTCGTCTTTCTTGGTGCCGTGGGGGTTCTTGGCGTACTCTTCCGGGTAAATGTCGTTCCACGCTTCGTGGAGCGTGTCGTGGTGCTCCGGGTGCGAGTGGTGGAGCGAGTGCGGGTCCTCGGCGAAGAGCACGAAGACGGTCGCGACAGACGAGTTGATGACAGCCATGACGATGTAGCAGATCGAAAAGCCAATCAGAAGGCCCGTGACACCAAGGATCAGCTGCGGCTTGTCGAGGTTCTGCGTCCAGAGGCTGTTGTTGTTGGCATGGTCCCACGCGACAACGCCGTAGGCCGCGGCCGCACCGACCATGCCGACCATGACGGAGCCGATGAGAAGCACGTTGTCGATGAGCGAGTCGTTGGCGACCGCGGACCAGCCCATCTTCTCAAAGAGCTCATACGTCTCCTTGCCGGCGCGGATGAAGCTGAAGCCGTAGATGCCGACGTACGAGTACGCGTACTTGTTGAAGTACTGGACGATGCGCGAGATGCAGCCAATGATGCACTCGAGGCAGCCGAGGAGGCAGACAGCCACCGAGTTGCCCGACTTGGAGGCTGCGTGGCGGAAGAGCTCGAGGATCGTCTTGATCGTCTCAATGATCGAGACGACGAGCGAGCCAAAGCAGATCGAGCCAAACGACAGCGTGAGCGCGCGGCAGAGGGCCGTCGTGCTCGTCATGGACTTGCGCTCGTTGTCGGCATTGTACCACCAGGCCGCGACCGTGCCGGCCGTCGTGACATGCACGACGTTGCGGATGACGAAGAGCGTCCAGAAGAACGCGAGCAGCATGAGCGTAAAGATGCCAAACTTCTGCGCGCCGTTGTAGCCCTGGCCGTCCGTGCTCGTGTACTCGCCATGGTTCATGGCCGCGTACGTGGCCACGGCCCAGATGAGCACCCAGCCGACCTGGACCAGCGTCGCCGCAAGCGCAATGAGGAGGATCACCGGGTACCGGAGCACGGCCGAGCACGAGACCTTGAGGTTGGCCGACGCGAACGCGATGCGGCGGCGAATGCAGCACACGTAGACCGTCATGATGATCGAGAGGAGCGAGCCAAGTGCGACGGGGCACCAGAAGAACGTCTCGTCGCCGTTGTCGTAGAGGAACTTGGAGCCAAAGACACCGGCGACGAACGTGCCAACGATCGCCGTGATGGCCGCGATCCAGATGAGGAGCTTGCCCATGACGAGCATGATGCCCGTCCAGAGAAGCGAGAGGAGCACCGAGCCGCCGGCAATCGCAGCCGCAATGCGTAGCGCGTACTTGTACTTGTGGTGCTCCTGGACGAGCTTGTCGCCGGCGTAGTCGAGCACCTCGGACGACAATGTCGCGAAGAGGACGAGGACACCGCCAAAGGCGAGGAGGTAGAGGACTGCGAAGAGGATGTCGTTGCAGCGGCGCTCTTCCTTGAGGTCGCACATGTTCTCGTCGCAGCTGTCCTTCTTGGCCATCGTGTTGTTCAAGGGCGTTTGCTCACTGACAATCGGCCCTCGCGTCTGGAGGTACATGGCTGCGGACGACGGCGGAGATTTGCTACTGACTCCTCTCTTGCGGATTGTATGGCGATCAGACGACCAGATGGCGTGGCGAAGCCTTGGGCCAGCTGCGGCAATTGCCTTCAAAAGTACATTGACTGAATTTACGGGGTTGATAGTTGCAGTGCCCGAGGCGTCGACGTACAGGGTCACTCGGTATCAATTCCCTTCAACCTTGTCGAGAGGGGTCCAAGGAGAGGATATCGGTGGTGCGACCTTGCAGTGATGGTCTCTTGCATGGAGCATGGATTTGAATGGTCTGTTGACGTCTGGAATTTCGTCCTAGGTGGAGCCCCGGACTGACAACTTGATACACTGTACTACATGTAGTACGAGGTTGATACTGCTAACGCGCAGTAACAGAAGAGGAATTCAAAGCCCAGATCCTCGTAAGCACTGCAGTCGTTCTCGGTGAGCGTACAATTGTAGGTGACGTCGAGCGATTTTTATCCATGGATTCTTGGTGCAGTACCGCCAAACCAGTCGTGGCGCAATGCTACCAGTGGCGTGATCAATGAGTGTACTCGAACAAGGCAATCGCATGCTGTGCCTAGAGTGATCGCACTTTACGGGTGTAGAATGAACGCGATTGACAAAAAAAGAGGTCACACCAAGATATTCCCGTAGACAAGTCGTTCTTAATAAACTCTTGATATTGGATTTGCTCGTTTTCAAGAAAGGTACTTGGATAGGCGAATTCCAGACCCGTTTTTGGCCACTTTGTTCAAGGTGCGTTGCTAGGGGGTGTTGCCGGATTGTCAACCCAGACGACGCCACTCTCACAAGGTTGCGCGAGAACGTCCTGCGCCGGATCGCACAGGACGTGACGACGAGGGATGGTTGTCGGCAAGGGTCCATAAACTTGCTTGTGGACCCTTGGTTGTCGACCAGAAGTCGATACTGTCTCTCTTCTCGAGGTTCCAGTACGACTAAGATCTTAGTGACATGCATGTCTATTAAAGCTTCTTGAACGCGCGGTGCTTGCCTTCCACAAAGGCCTGGATCTCTTGGCGCGCAAAGCGATGGCCGTTCTCGGCCGCAAGGTACATGAGCTGGAGCGCGCGGCCATACTCGGCGACCGGCGCGTTCTGGAAGAGGAGGTCCGCGACCATATACGCCGCGTACGAAAACTTGCCGTTGGCAAGCGCGCGCTCAAAGCACTCGAGCGCTTTCTCTTCGTCCTCTGGAAGGTCGCTGCCCGCGGCGCCCGTGTAGTAGAGCACGCCGAGCTCATAGTCGGCTTGCGGATGGCCACAGGCGCTTGCGCGTTGGAGGCATTCGATGCCCATGGCGTAGTCCTGCTCGACGCCGTAGCCTTCGACGAGGCACATGCCGACCGCGACGAGGCCATCGACGTCGCCTTCGCTCGCGAGGTCGACGTACATGTGGTACCCCGCCTCCGTGTCGAGGTTGTTGAAGACGTTGAGCGTCGCCAGGTCAAAGCGGAGCTCGTTGCAGCGAGGATCGCGCGTGCTGCACATCGATGCAATGCCCTTTTGCAGCGTCGCAAGCTGGTCAGCATTGGGCTGCTTGACGGGCCAGACGCGCGACGGGAGCTGGCGCCAGCCCTCCTCGTCCTTGACCCAGCGGGCCGTCATGTCCTTCTCGTTGGCGCGCAACCGGCGCAGCTCGGCCGTGAACGCAGCTGGCGCTTCGCAGGATGTCGTCGATGCCATGGCTGCGCCCATGGCCATGAGGCCCGTCGCTGGCAGTGCATTGCGCAGGAGCTGGCGGAACATGGTGGCGCGTATCGAATTCCGAGTGTCGAGATTGCACCACTTGCGCGATCGGCCAATCACATCATGTCCGTTGGATGCGGCTTCTAACCGACATCGCTCTTCTGGATTCGCCTATCCAGAAAACGCGGTCCACAGCTGCCATCGCTCAACACCCTGCATACTCTGCTGCATTCTTGAGAGTAGATTATCGGATAACATGCGTGTGGGTAGATGCATAACATGGCAGTATTAATACTTGCTGTCGTTGTTGTTGAAGTGGGTCGTCTATTACAATAGATAAAACTATGCTAATAAAATTGTCGGACTTTCTTCGTTGTGTGTACTCGGTTGAGGGACTTGATTTAGGCAGGCGGAGGCAGGAGCGCGATCCGCGGGACGAGGTGACGTCGTGGCCACTCATGTTGGGCGAGGAGCTGGAGAAGACGACGAAGAGCAGGCTGCTCGGACTCTTGAACGAGGCTGTGGTGCAAGTGCAGTTGAGCGACACGTGCCGCCTTGACGGCAATCGTCCATGGACTTGGCAGCGGTAGGTCGGCGCGGAAGACGCGATCGTTCCGGACTCGCCAGACGTTGAACCAGACGCAGGCGCGGATCACGGGCCAGAGGTATCGGAACGCGGCTTGGTGCATGCTGGACGCCGTCTGGGGCGTCGAGTAGAGGTAGCCGGAGAGCGTAGTCGGCAAGGTCACACCCAAAGGGACCGTGACGGCGTGAAGCGTGCTCCACACGTCCTTGATGAAGTCGCAGTCTACGAGGAAGTGGCGGTACGTCTCGTGCGCGGGGCAGAAGAGGCACGCTTGGTCGGCCCTGTCGAGCCAGTGCAAATGTGCGCGGAACTTGACCGCGCGGAGCATCACTTGGTAGACGAAGTCGGCGTACTTGGGTAAGATAGCGTCGGGTAGCCGGAGCTCAGCTGCGGCGGCTACGGCAGCAGGCGCCTCGTAGAAGTCTTCCTCGACGCCCAGGTGACGGGTCGGTAGCTGCAAGCGCGTCCTTGGCGGGGCACGACGTCGGCGGGCTTCGGCGGGCGTCGTCTGGGTCTACGGCTTGGTGACCTTGTGGAGTCGAACCAGCCATGGCGGCTTGGGAGTCGGGCTTGGCACCGGGCCGCACGTGAAGGCGTCGACCGTCGTAGAATACTTGCTGTCGTGATGGCAAAGAGAGGTATATTAGACTGATTTTGCAAGCGTGAAATGTAGGAATGGGGCACGCCGTGACATGTCGCATGCGGGCGTCGGATGAATTCCACCGAAAAAAAGTACGATGGGACCCCCTCAATCCTGAACTGGTTTTCAGGAAAGCTACATATTTTTTACTTGCACTGAGTATGAGCAAGAACTCCACCGACGACGAAGAAGGCATTTCGCTTCACCGTGGCCTCGGACGTCATGCTTGTGAGCCCACATGCCACACAACTGTCCGTGCCACAGGACTGTCCTTACATAAGCCAGACCGCAAAGCGCTGGGAAGAGTTCGCCGAGCACATGTGTGTGATCCACGGTGACCTCGTCACGGTCATCAGGCGCCGCCGGCGCTTTGACGACCTTAGGACGGCCTTTGAGAACGACCGAGAGGCCACGACGAGGTGCTGGGCGAGAATTGCGACGGGAGGGAGTGCGAGCGGGGCGTCGTCCATCACCGGTCCAAAGCGAAAAACTTCTGCACGTTTGCAAAAACATCCGAACGCGCCACTTTTCATCATTGAGTTTTCTGGAATGTCGCGCGCCGAACAATCCTGAATTCCACCCTTGCAAAATCACTCTATTATTACTAGTAAGTAGGCTTCGTGAGAATTCGTGTTTACCGTTCCTGACGACGTCTTTAAAAAGGCGTCGGCTAGGAGTCAAAACAATTTTTGATGGAATCAAAACGACTTCCGATGAAGCCAATCATGCTAGTTGTCGATCTCTGTAAATCAATCGACCACGCCTCACCCGACGTTATCGGCGAGGACCATCGGCCGCCCTTGTCATCGCTTTAAAAGGCGCAGATTGCCCCTGATGAGCTTCAGACACTCGAACAAAGTCGCCACATGATTGGACGATTGACTGTGAATCAATCGAGGTCACCAACGACGGTTCACGAATCGGCAACCGAAGGTACAGATGGCGGACCACCGAGTCTAGATGAAAACACGAAATGAGTCCCACGAAATCGCAATAGCTTTCGCTGCCTCTAGCGTCAAGCTTGGTTTCTGTTAACGCAAGGAGTCAAAACAGCATAGCAGCTGGGTAGCGAGCTCATTACAAGGACGATGGCTGTGCAGCATGCTTCCTCAAAGGACAGGTACCATGGCAACTCCGTTTTTGACCATTCAATAAATGAAACCGTCAAGATTCCACGCATCTCAAGATCGATGGCATGTTGCCCTTTCGTTTTGCCCAATCACAGCGTAGCGGCCGAGAGCTGTAGCCAATCACATCCAGTGACCGTTTTCGGCGGGAAACAAGTGGCAGCAGCATGGTCCGACAGGTCGTGCCAATACTATCCTCAAGACCATTCCAAGAGACATCGCCTCTGTTTAAAACGCGTCGAGTTGCATGTTGTTTTCAGCCGCGTTGGTTTTCCATTCCACTTGGCACAAACACACATGGCAAGTGTCGCTGCAGATGGACGGTCGGGACGGTCTATCAAAAGTGATGGGTTGCCAGTCGAGAGCTACACCGTTCGCGTGGACGCACCTCCCGATGCGCTTGATGCTACGTACCCTTTGTTTTATACACGCGACCGGTCGCCGGAAACGCTTTCATCCCACGACACAAAACGGTCGCCCTCCGGTATCTCGGTTTCTGCAGCAGAGTATCTTTTTCGAGGAGTACTTACCGTGTGTGCGCAATCTGGCACGTCGATTGCACTTTTATTTCCGTTCAACGCACATTTATTTCCGGTCACCGCACAATATTTTACAGCGACCGAACTGTTTCTTACGTCGCTCGCACTCTCTACCGCACAATAAACGTAACGTTGTATAACATCTCGGACCACATTGCTGCGAGCGACGACAGAGCATCGGCCCAGAAAAGCCTGCGCACCGCAGCGTAGCGGAGGTGGCGTGTTGGCTTTTGTGCAGGCCGTGCCTTGGCGAGGAGCGAGCCCCGGTCTTTCACGTAAGAAGAATTCATTATCGATGGGTCGCCCAGGTGGAGGCGGGTAGGCCCGCAGGGCCGCGCCGACCCTGGTGCGAAAAGAACCCAGAATGGTTATAATTCGTCGTTAGAAATTGTGCAGTTCAATGTTCGGACGAAGGGCGGTCGCTGTAAAATATTGTGCGGTGACCGGAAATAAATGTGCGTTGGACGGAAATAAAGGTGCAATCGACGTGCCAGATTGCGCACTTCCGTCGGTACTCCTTTTTCGAGTTGCCATCACGCCGAGCCAAGAAATGCGCTTGGCGGTCCTCGCACTCTGCTGCTCGCTCGTCGCCGGTGCCAGACAACGCATTCTTCAGGAGGAGCTCAATGCAACCGATTGGGCCCACGAGGCGCCGCCCGAGACAACAATCGAGGTCCGCGACAACCTCCCGGACGCACTCGACGCGATCACCGACTCGCTCGACTTGACGCAAACCAACTGGTCCACCGACCAGTACTTTACCGGGTCGGTCCTCGTGCTTCCGGCTGGCGTCGATAGCATCGGTGTCGACGGCGTCGCGCGCACGCAGATCTCGTACAACTACTCGATGAGCCCAAGGGCGTGGAGCCTCGACGCCGACCCGAACGCGCTCTCAATGGACGGATGCGCCTACGTGGACGGTGGCAAAGCCATGGACCTCCATGTCGCCAACACGAGTGACGCGTCACCGTACGCGATCGGCCAAGTGCTCATCGCGTCTGCGGCGTGGCGCTGCAAGGACGAGAACGACACACTTATGCACATCGCGCATCTGCTTGTCGCCGAGATGATCGTCAACGCGCGCGCCAATATCATCCATCTCTGGGCAGCTCGCGCCGGCATGAACGAGACGTTTGCGACCACGTCGATTCGGTTCAAGTCCAACGACGTCGGCGACAAGATGGGGCAACCGACGCTGGCGTCGAACGGTCGGCGTCTCGATGCGTATCGTTTGTACGACTACATTCCGTTGTCCTACTGCACGACGTCCTGCGGCGCCTACACTCTGGAGGATAGTCAGTGCTACGCGCATGCATCCAACAGCTCCGTGAGTGTCAATTGTCCCAGTACCCAGTACACGATGTTTACGTACTCGGGTGGGAAGACCAAGGCGTGTGGCTACGTCTACAACTGCCTCCGTGGCCGATCGTCGGCGAATTTGACGTTCAACATCGCGTCCAGCGGCAATGGCTTTGCCAACCCCGACATTGAACTCTACCGCTCGTCGGGGTGCGGCAGTGGCAACTACCTCACCGCGCTTCCAGGGTCGGGCTGCGTCCGCGTCGGTTGTGCCAACTGCGGTTTTTGGTTTGCGGTCAACGAAATGGAATTCACCTACACGTCGGATTGGTACTTGTTTGTCATCCCGTGGGTCACTGCGAGCACGGGCGTGTATGCCGCAAGCTTCGCGAGCCTTGGCATCTCGCTCTACGCTCCGGACGGCGTCTCTAAAACGTGGTCCAACCAGACGGTTGAGATAGCGTGGCCTTACCCGCTCCAATTTGTTGGTGTCCCTCTAACCGTCGCGCTCACCTTCTCGGTCGTCGAGGACTTTACAGCCGCGATGCGGACGTCGGCGAACCCGTTTGTGATCTCCAAGTCGGTCTCGATGTCGAGTCTCACAGCAACAACGACGTTTGATTCGGGACCTGCGTTGACATGGCCGACGACGACGACTGATATAACCAAGGAGATGACGACGCAAGTGCAGCAACCCAAGGCGGGTGAGTACGTCATGTTTGACTTTCTCTACGAGATGACGTTTACGCTCGACTTGACCGTGAGTTTCAGCCGGGCAGTGAGTTTTGGCGCCGCCGTTGACTTGACCCTCTTTCTGGAGCTGAACGTCAAGGGTGGCGTTCTACCGGCGCTCGCGACACCCTATCTGGACATGTCGACACCATCTTGGCTTATATTTGGCAACTGCATGGCTCCTCACCTTCTCGAAATTGGCGTGTATGCTGGCCTCCACAAGGTCGATTTGGTTCTCCATTACCAACTCATATGGGACTTTCCGCGGTTTGTAAAACCGTTCCCGTCCGTCTATTTGAACCAGAGCCTCCTCAACTACTTCTACAACCCCCCGTACTTGATGACGATTGGGATTGCGATCGATGTTTCCAATGCACAAACTCTGGCGGTGAGCTCAACTTCCAAGGCCGCACTCTTGAGAAGCCTCGGCCCGGCACTCGGTCTCTTGGATCTCTCTGCGTTTGTGCTTGCGGTTCAAAGCGTCAATGCCACAACAGGCACGGTATCGATCACTGCAATGCTACCATCCAGCATCTCAACCGCCTACCCGACCTCCGTGAGCTTCAACGACGCCGTCAATTCGCGAGCAATGACGACAGCATTCAGCAACGCCATCTACAGCGCGACGTACATCAGGGCAGGCGCCGTGTGCACACCTGGGTATTACGGCCCGACCTGCTCGACCCCTTGCAGTACAACATCTGCTTGCCGCACTGTCTCGTCCTGCGCCAGTGTCGGTGGCACTGTGCTTGCGTGCTCGAGCTGCAACGCTGGCTATTACGGCTCGGTTTGCCAGTTCGAGTGCTTGCGCGCCTACACATGTGACTGGAGCCTTCCGGTAACATGTCATGCTTCCACGGGTGCCTTGATATCTTGTGTCAGCTGCGACCCTGGCTACTGGGGCATCACGTGTCAATATTCATGCTCGCCAGGCGCCTCATGTGCATCCGGCTCAAATGTTGTCTGCGACGGTAGGAATGGCAGTCTGGTCTCGTGCTCCAGTTGCGTCAACGGATCCTGGGGCAGAACGTGCCAAAACACATGCACTCGAGCATCGACTTGTGCTTCTGGCGCCTCCCTCACTTGCAACGCCAGCAGTGGTAGCCTGCTCTCGTGTTCGAGTTGCGTATCGGGCTATTGGGGCACTACGTGCCAGACGCCGTGCGCTCGACCAACCGCGTGCACGGCGGCCACTTGCAGCTCGAGTGGTGCTCTGACGACCTGCACGGCCTGCAACGCTGGCTACTGGGGTGTCACGTGCCAGAATACGTGCTCTCGGCCGGCCACGTGCTTGGTGGCCACGTGCGACTCCAGTGGGACTTTGACGGCCTGTGTCGGCTGCAACGCTGGCTACTGGGGCATGTTTTGCCAAAACACTTGCACGCCGGCTTCATCTTGTACCAACGGCACAGCGCTTACGTGCAATGCCAGCAATGGCAACCTTCTCTCGTGTGAAAGCTGCAAGCCTGGCTATTACGGCTCGGTTTGCCAAAACGTGTGTCAGCACGCCTACAGATGTGACTGGAGCATTCCGGCAACATGTCATGCTTCCACTGGTACCTTGATATCTTGTGTCAGCTGCGACCCTGGCTACTGGGGCATCACATGTCAATATTCGTGCTCACCAGGCGCCTCCTGTGCGCCCGGCACGAGAGTGATCTGTGACAGTACCAGTGGCAGTTTGGTCTCGTGCTCCAGTTGCGTATCGGGGTACTGGGGCACGACGTGTCAAAACACGTGCTTGCACGCGTACAATTGTGACTGGAACATTCCAGCAACATGCGACGCTTCCACTGGTACCCTGATATCTTGTGTCAGCTGCGACCCTGGCTACTGGGGCATCACGTGTCAACATTCGTGCTCGCCGAGCGCCACGTGTACGCGTGGTGGCGCCCCCACGTGCGATCAAAACACTGGTGTACTCACGACGTGCCAAGGCTGCGTCACCGGCTACTGGGGTGACGCGTGCACCAACACGTGCCCAACGCCGACGACATGTGCCTCGACTGCCACAGTAGCGTGTGACCAAGCGACAAGTCGTGCTCTGTCGTGCAATAGTTGTCTCGCCAGCTTTTGGGGCAGCGCATGTCAAAACGAGTGTTCAGTGCCACCAACGTGCTACACGGCAACGTGCACTGCCGACGTGTCCGCGGTGCCTCGTGGGCTTCTGGGGCATGCGCTGTGAGAACAAGTGCACACCGAGCAGCAACTGCGCAGCGGGAACCACAGTAGCCTGCAACCCAACGACCGGCAGTCTCTCCATGTGTGGCGCTTGTATGACGGGATTTACGGGTGCAACGTGCGCAGTGTCTGCGCCTGCAGTGGCCGTGCCCCCGACCCCGGCGTCACTTGTACTCTCTGGCCTCGCTGCAAGTGACTTTAGCCCGACGGTCAAGTTGGCTTTTGTTCTTTCCGTCGTCGAGACGTTCGCACAACAAGGAACGTCGATCGGAGCCACAGACGTTGTCATCACAAGTGTCACGGACGTCACTAGCCGACAGCGCGGTCGCCAACTGAGCACCGCCAGCGTCGCGGTTGCTTTCACCGTCGCAGCACCCACCAGCTCGATGCAGGCGATGCAAACTCAACCGTCCCTCATCAGCGCCAGCCTTGTTCGAAACCAAGTGATTACCGACAGTAGCCAAGTCGGTGTTCTGTCCGTTGTGTCGCCGACGACGGCTGTGGCCACGACGCAGGCTCCGACACCAACGACGGCTCCGACACCAACGACGGCGACGACGCCGAGTAGTGGTATTCAGATGGCTTTGCTTATCGGTGCAGGCGCCGGTGGATGTCTCGTGCTTTGTGTTTGTGGTTGTTTTTGCTGGTGCTGGCGATCCAAAACCAAAACGTACAGCCGACCGGGTATCCGTGTGCTTCCGGGCGTTGCTACGACAACCATCGAGGCCGCTGTCGATCAGACGCTTCCGATTCCCGGCGCTGGTCCGTCTTAGTGGTCCAGGTTGTTTGTAATTATATACATGTAAACGTCTCCTACGAGTCCATGGGCGAAAGGGCTTTCGCGATGAAGTGTATCCTTCGTTGGTAGCCGACGTCGGTTCAAAAACATGATACAATTGTAGACTCGCTTCGCATCGTAGCGCCCGTGCCATGGACAAGGTTGGAATGCATTAGCTTCCCACACTTTGAATAGAGGAATGTTGCATAAAACCAAGCAGCCAGCGCCATGCAGCCAGTCAGCGACAACTCGAGCTTACGAAACCGCGCGTCGCTGAAACCGAAGCGAAAAATGCGGCGCCTCTTGTCGCCTAGCAAAGGCCGTGGCGAGAGCCAAGAGAGCCAAGCCGAAGGCTGCGACGATGGCGGCACCGACGCAGCAAGTACAAACGAGCCGCCACCGCGGAGCACGGGTTCGTCCCGCGTCGGCTCGTTCTTCAACAAATCTTCCGAGAGTGCTGCTGCGCCAAGCGACGAGAAGAGCCCGAAGAAGAAAAAAGGCTTTGGCTTTGGCAACTTTACAACCCCCAAGTTTACTCTAAGCAGCCTCAATCCGCTCAAGCGCAGTCCCAAGAAAGGCGCCGTCGCCAAAGGGGGCGTGCCCCCGCCGCCCGACCGGCCCATCGCAATGCTGTTTGCAAGTGCCAAGTACAAGGCGCATCTTTTACATGTCTGCAGCTACCTTCCGTTCATATCGCTGGGGCGGTTGGCGCAAGTGTCGATGGCGCTCCAAGACTTTGTACTAGACGTGCTGCAGACGCCACTTCGTCTCGCGTCGTACCGGGCTTCGATCCCGACAAGGTACATTCCTTTTCAAACACGACAAAATGTTGAATAGGCGGTAGGTATTATCTCTACCAGACGCTCCTTCGTGATCACTTGCTTGCCCGGAATCGAACCGCCACTGACGTGGACATTCCCAAGCACGTGCTTTCGTATCTAAACCTCAAGGACCGTTTGATGCTGACGACGGTGTGTCGGCGCTTTATCAGGATTGTGGGCTCGATGGACCTTCGGCTGTGGGGGCAGCACCAAGGCCATGCCTTTGTACAAGGCTATGACATTGAGAGCAAGGCGTTCTGGCTCGTACGGCACTGCTATGCTCGCACCACGTCCATTTCACTGAGTACAGAATTATCATCTTGCTCAGCGATCACTAGAAGGACACAATCTCTGTCTGGATAGATTATATGACCTCGCCGCAAGTCCAAGTCTTTCTGAACGCACTCGCGCACGGTTGCTTCCCAAAAGTGACCCATTTTCACCTCGGCCATGTCCACTTTGTCGAGTCGCCACTTCATTTGTGCACGCAGCTGCTCGAGGCACTGGACCAAGCACAACTTTGGGCTCAACTGGAGAGTTTGTCGCTGCAAGGTACACTATTGTCTGTTAAAAGCCACGCTCACGATGGGTAGGATTCGACTGGACGCTTCCTGGGTACGCTGCGTTGTTTGCCCATCTCTTTCAGCGACCGAGCGACCGCTTGCGCCACTTGGATCTCTCGGGTAGTATTGCTGGATACTACTATCCAACAAAATGGATTGACGATCGTTGGATAGACAATGCGCTGGAGCACCTCAATGTCGTGCGACTCTCGCCGTGGTTTGTTCGAGAGCATCTACACGGCTTAACGTCCTGGACCCTTCGCAGTACGGTCTCGCTTGTATCCATCGTAAACTGACATCAAAAGCAGATACAACGCTCACAAGTGCGAGCTTCCCCGAGGTCCTGACCTGCCTCGAGCATCTTCCATCGCTTCAAGCGCTGGATGTTTCAGCCAACGACTTGGGCCTGGACGCTTGGGATGCGCTCGGTGCCTACTGCTCGACGCCTCGCAGTGTCTTTACCCACCTCGTTGAATTCAACTGCAGCGGTACACTCCACCTCCAACACTCAACTTAACAAATTGGCTAGGGACTAGCTACAACGTGTCGGGAATGCTCGTGCTCTTTCGTGCGCTCTCATCTGTCGACTGCGTGCATTTAACGACACTCGACGTCAGCGGTACAGACTTTTTGTTATCAATCTTTTTCTCGAAACTATCAAGTGCAGGCAATTTTTCTGCAAAGACAGTGTTGTTGCGCTGGCAAAGTGCTTGGTACTGGAGCGCATCCCGCGTCTCCGGCATCTCAACCTCGCGCGTACGGCGCCCATGCAGAGGTTCGCCCACACACTCAGAGTTTAGGAACACAACTGACGGCCGAGAGCTTTCCGCTGCTGACACAGGCTTTTGCTGGAAAATGGTTTTATATCCAAAGCGCACAGCGCTACGAGGCCATGCCAGGACATGCGTTAACCTATCTCAACGTCTCGGGTACATCAACGACGCGGCAATTTGATTTTACCTCGATGTTTGTAGGCAACGTCATTGGGGCGGGCATGGCGGCGCTTTGGACAGCAATGACTGCGTCGGCGTTGCGCTCGCTCGAGACGCTGATTGTGTCGTGTATGTTTGTATCATTTTGTACATTTTTCTGGGATTTATCCATGATTTTGGACTAGACACGCACCTGGCGATGCAAGAATTCAACGCGATGGCGCAGACGTTTCGACGCGGCCAGTGGTGCCCCGCCCTGCGCCACATCGACTTGAGTGGTATGAAGAGAGAGTCATAGGACAATATTTCCCACAGAACTACGTAGGAAATGCGCCGAAAAGCACCGGGATCATTCGATTCGCTTCGTTCTTTCAGTCGACAACCGCGCAGCAGCTGCGGCACTTGGACCTGAGTTGTATGCTGCTTGTAATCCTGTAGCGTTGATTTTACGACGGTGGTCTAGACAACGATGTGGACTCGGCGACGCTGGATCGGCTCGTCGATGCGATTGAAGCATCGTTTTCTCCGTCGCTGATGCATCTCAACGTCAGCCGCAACTTGCGGCTGCAAGGGACGACGATCGCCCACGTCAACCAAGTACGCATTTCCACTGACACTGCAATCCTCTCGATTCGATGGCTCGATGCAGATGGTGCGAGGTCCGAGCTGCCCGAGCTTGCGTTGCTTGCTCATGGGAGGTAGAGCCGACTTTGTGTTTTGCTGTTAAATCATAGAGTAGACACGGCAACGCCGGACGCAGGGTTCGCGCTTGTCAAGCACATTCGAAGCCACCAGAGCCCGGCCGCACTCGTACGCCATCGACTCTATATTTTTTATCAAAAGTGTCCTATGGTGGCGCTCGTGTAGGAGCGCCGACGAGAGGAGCTCCGCGCGGCCAAGCGCGACGCGTTCGAGGCAGCGAGTCGCCAAGCAGCGATCGAGACGGACGAGCGCACTACGATGAAGTGTGCAATCCGAAGGGCTCTCTATGACCGGCTCGAAGCCGAAGCCGCGCAGGCCAACCGCGTCGCAAGCCCGGGGAAGCGCCATGCGAAAAGTCAAACCGACGACTTGCCGATTTTCCGCAAGATGAGCGAAGAAATTCTCGCGACCCTGGGCGGCGGGTTGTACAACTAAATCCACAACATGAACATGTCATCGATTGTTTACAGACTTCAGCACCTCACGACGTGTGGCAGAAGTCTACGTATCGTTGGATAACACAGCACATGACAGCTTTACCCTTCATTTTAGGGAACAAGGCTGCCTGATGAGAGACTGTGTCAAGTTGTACGCGGTCTCTCGGATTCGCATTTTGCCTTTTGGGCTGCCAAGGGCAAACGGATGTTTGATTTGTCGAAATGCCATCAATGGCATCGCGCTATTCCATTCGACGTCTCGTTGCTGCCATGGAGATGCGCATCGTCACGCCGTTCGACCCGATCACGAGCCCGTACGACGACATCTTCAACTCGCTCGAGCCCGTCGGAAGACATGTGTTCATGGACCAACTAAAACAGGGCATTCTGCCGTACCTGCGCCTTGCGGGCGAGTCGGAGTGGCTGGGTCTGCCAGTAACCTCGCACCAGGTGACCGCTGTCCCGGCCAAGTTCCCTGCGTCCATCGTCCCGCACGACGCCATCACGGTCGACAACTCGGCGTGGGACGAATTGTTTGATTGTCGAGAAAGTGACCTGCCCCGCATTCTATGCAACCAGCTTGATCGGTCATGCCACGCCGAGCTCTCGCACCTGGTTATCGACACGACGGGCGACGCGAGTCTCTGGCGCCCGCAACAGCCGCCGCCGGGCACCTTTGGGTCGCTCGTCATCTTGCTGCCGTCGTACGTCGAGGGCGGGGAGTCTCGTTTGCGTACGAAGACCGCGTCGAGAAGTGGCACGGCTCGCGCATGCCGTGGTCAGCGCTGTCATTTGCGGCTTTTTACAACTCGACTGCGATGCACATGGCGCTAATTCTCTCGGGTCACGTCGTCGGTCTCGTCTACAATCTTGTGGGCAGTGATGTGTCGACTCCCGTCGTCGCGCCGTCGCTTCCGGTGGCTGCCATTGACGCGCTCTCGGCGTTGGCGCAGGCGGCGGCACCAACGTCTCCGGTGCTCGGACTTCACTTAGACCTCCAGATCGATGCAAAGCTGCGCGATCTGCGCACATGTGACTTGCCATTCCTCATCGCGTTGCTGGCCACCGATTCGTACGACGTGGTTCTCGCCCAGGTTCATGTGGGCGAGAATGGGGCATCCATCCGTTCCACCACGCCCTGCACGTCATTGCCGCGCGACATCGCTTATTACATTGAGAAGGGGAATTGCGTAAAATCGCCCACTTTGTCAATGGGCTTCTGGTCCACCAAGACAACGAAGGCGCGACCAAGCTCAAGGCACTGCTCTTTTGGCCCAAAGTCGCCCGCCTCACTCATTTTCACATGTATTTTTCAAGCATGAGTGAGAGCGACCGTGAAGACTTCTTCTTCCCTGGCCTCAACGACGAACGCGCAAAGCTCGCTATGGCTGTCGACGTGGCAGCCCATGCACCCTTCTGTGCGAGCTCACTAGAAGCGCTCGGGACGCGGCTGACGGCGCTGGGCAACCTTGATCTCATCCATCGCTTCCTCATGTCGGCCATTTACACCAACATCTATGCGTGGAGCACCACGTTTGCGCCGTGGATCGCGGTTTGGCTTCAACGCTTTGGACCAGTGCAGTTCGGAACGACCTTGATCGCCTTGATGACGCCGCTGCCGCAAGAGGCGCAAACCACTTGTATCGCACGCATCTCGCTTATTGCGAGCCTCGCGGGTGCAACGACAACGCCGATCTGCGACGCCGTGACGCAGCCCTTCACGCGCGACCTCACTCTTGCGTGCGCCAGCGCTCTTTTGAACGGTCTCGTGGACGCCACGCTGGTCTGCTCGGCCGTCGGAATCCGCCATGCCATCGAACTCGATGTGTACTTGCGGTCGGCACCAAGTAGCGCGTCATCCTGGCTCGCGCACCGCGTGTCGCCGCCACTTGCAGAAACGATCGAGGCCTTCTTGAGACCGCCATCGCTCAGCGCCGTCGTTTGCGCGCATTGGCGTCGGTTGGCCGACGAGCCGCCACACCGCGCGATCGTTTTCAGCACCGTCGTCACCGGCATCGCACCGCTGCTGGCGCAAGATCCAGTGAAGCCAGACGTCGAGCCATTTGTGTCGCTGGTCAAGTATCTTTGTACTACGATGGACGGCGAGCCATTTGCGGGGTTGAAATACGATTCTGATCTCTACGCCGCGCTAGTCGTTTTGCATTTTGCCAAGTGCTTGACCAACGACGTGGTACCAGGCTTCTGCAACACGGACGTGGCACGCATGGTGCGTGCCGTCCGCAACCTGACGGGGCAACGCCGAACCGAACACTGGACGAGACGCTCGTCCTCGCCAAGCTCGTGACCAACAGCAAGTTCTACTACCATACTCGAAAAACGCTGCTGGAAGTGCTCCAACTGCTGCACGACATGGCGCCGGCCCGCGCCATCTCGTTTATCCGCAAGTGGCTCAAGACGCGTTCCGATATGACCAAGGCGATACACGACGTGGTGTATCCGCTGCTGTTGCACTCGCGCGATGCGCTGCCGCGCCGCGTCGTCGAGCTCATGGCCGACGCGTGCCTCGGTCACTTTCGCAGCCAACCCATTGTGGACGACCCGATGCCCGTGGAAGAGCTTCGCCTGCCCGCTTGTTGTCGCTGGTGCACCGAGTTCAATGCGTTCTTGCAATCACGAATGCAAGAACTTTATCGCGCCGTGTGGACAGACGACGACGTGGCGTGCCCCAACGTCTTCGCTTTTGCCGAAGCGCATCATGATCGATTCAAGGTCGACGACCCCGTGACGTCGGGTGCGCGTCACGGGCGTACCATTCACATACTGAGACCACTACCGCCAATGGACGTACCGACAATGACGGCCAACCTCGAAGCATGGCGGATCGCAGCGCTGCCCGCCGCCATGAAGCGCAAGCATGACGCGATCGACGCGTAACCCTTCGTGTGTTTTGTCGACATTTTTTCTACCCCTTTTTAAAACACCACAATTGCATGACAACTTTCTCCACGTGACAACAATCCAGTGAGTGTCACCCAGAACACATGATGACGAAAGCAGCTGCTCCAACAACAGACCTATTACATGAGACAATTTCTTCCAGCGAGCTCTGCTCATTAAATTAAATTGACCCATTTCAACAACCACAACAACAATCCAGTGCACAGAGCTACCTAGGTGCTTTGCAACACTCGAAAACCTAAACCGAACCCTAACCGAGCCCTATCGATCGCATTTCGAGTCCAAGCCGACAAGGTTCTCACATGGGCTACCGGTAGAGCGATCATCGTGAACGATGCAACAAGAGTATAGACTGAGAGACGCCGCATTCGTCTCAGGTATCTTCAACGATGGTCTCCAAGAATCGATGATGTCCATGTAATATATTCTCACAGGAGGTGGTTTTTGGGTGGCGGAGCTTTGCTCGCACTTGGTCATTTGACGCCCCCTTTCCACCTGCCTTGCATGCTTTTGCGCTGCTAAGCTCGTGTTGTGTTCTCGCCTGGGTTGAGCCTTGCGCAGTGCTACACTGTACTGCTAAGTCTCTTATAGACTTTACAAAGCAGGCGATCCAGAGGTAGTTCGTCGAGTACCAGTAGTAGAAAACCTTTGGTTGCAATTGTAAATGCAGCACCGCCGAGCTCCGAGCCGCCACGACGGCAGCCTCAGGCCGGCAAGGGAGGGCTACGGAATTTATCATCCATATCAATGACGTATTTTAAACACGAAAGCAACGTACATCACATCCGTACTACGCTCGTTTCGGCTTGCTACAGTGCTCGGGCAATGACAATTATCTGGGGACTACCTCGTAGATTGTGGGTCGAATAGAGCATAGGCATTGGCTATAATTCATTCTAGGAGCACAGGCATTGGCTGATTTTTATTTATGAGGCACGTGCTGCCGCACAGGCATTGGTCTAAAATGAAATAATTCCATAACACTCGAAGTTCGTAGTCAGCAAATTCGACATCAATCTCGCATTGCGCCTCGCATGGGACGCGCGCCCCCGTGATCGAACCCGGACGGCCCGCTCGATCCATAGAGCCGAAAGGCTCATTGCCATCGACGGCGCGAGTGTCTGCGCGTCGTGCCAACGCCCCAGAGAGCACACGCTATGGTGCGAGTACACGAAGAAGGCACCCTCGCTCACCGCTCCGCGCATAATCCGAGTCGTGCAAGCCCCAAGAGAGGCTCCAGTCGGTCGCGTCGAGCCGCCGGTCGTCGAATAACCCTCCAACGTTGCACGACCGACGGA